>NC_061100.1:53044375-53054375 GCF_015104395.2 Macrobrachium nipponense
AGTCATACAGAGCCAGGGATAAGAGAATTCCAGATAACATAGCAATGACTGGCCGAGATCCACGTTGACACTGTGGGACCGGTGCCCGCCTCTGAGGGGTATAGGTACCTCTTCATGATCATCTACAGGAACACCAGATGGCCAGAAGCAATACCAGTAAGGCAGCAGACAACAAAGAATTGTGTGAAAGCACTAATAGATTGAGTCAGCAGGCAGAGTACTGCAGTACATAAGCGACAGAGGAGCTAACTTCACCTTCGACTTATCTAGCCCACTTGCTGCTACTGAGCCTTGGGATAAAGCTCATTCACACAACAGCATATAACCCAGAAGTGAACTGCATGGTGGAGCGGCTGCACCACTCCTCAAATCTGCCCCAACTGTCAGATGCCAAGGCAGGAGTTGGAGAAAGGAACAACCCCACATGCAGAATTCAACACATCTCCGGCGGAAGCACTCTATGGCCAAGCATTGATAATACTAGCAAACATTTTTCAAGACACGAAAGAACCCATGACCCTTCCAGACATCTGGTGAAGATAACATATGTCATAGCAAGAAATGAATACGTCCCCGAAGACCCTTAAACAGCGAAGAATGCTGTCTTAAGAATGCATACAAACCCCCTCTCTCACCAATCTACTTGGGACCACAGAGAGAAAGCTTATCAGCTGAAGGTGTACGAGAAAATTACCTTAGTCTCCACCGACAGATTATAACCATCTTATATCCCAGACTATGACCCACTCCCCTAGCCTTACTTTCGGGGATGATGGGGTACACTATCTTCTGGTGTGAGAAAACACATTTGACTGTATTAAACGTCCCTCTGTTTTCCTCTAATGTCAAATTCTACTTTTCCACTCGCAAGAGTTCTTGACCTGCCAGTGATTTTGTGTCAATAAATCGGAATATCTTGAATCAGTCTCTTTTTCGACGCCTTTTTATAATGTCTTTTAATGAAATACTGGAGGACTGTGCCCTCTATGAACGTTAGAGAATAATTAACCTCAGTTAAAAGTAGTTTTTGGAGTTCTTTGAAAGCCGACATCGATGACACATCGCTACTGGCTGTAAAAATAGTCCGTGGAAAACTCGTAGAGAGATGTTTAACTTCAGTTGCATAAAAAAGGAATTTAATTTCGTTAATTTGCCATTACGTCATTCTCATGTCATATTAGGTGATATTCAGTAACTGATGCTTACTCTCTCTATCTTTATATATATAGATTTTTGAACCTACTAAAAATTGTTTTGGTCCCATTTTTGTTATATGTTTATTATGCGTGTTTCCAACTATATAACTGGCGGGAAGGGGTCCGTTACTGGTTAATGTAATTTGCGTAATTATTTAGGTAAAGAAAGACCAATTGAAATACTAAGTGTAGAGTATCAAATAGTACATACTAATTCTTGTATTCTTTAATACGTATAAAGGTAAACAAACGAACTTGTATGTTAGAGGTTAGCGTTACAGAGTTAGACGACCCTCTGCTGAAAAAAAGAAAATTGAAAATTAAAGAGGAATTGTAGGTGATAAAATCATACTTCATATTTGCAAAATCAAATCTTACTTTTTCGTTGAAATGGGGGCAATTTGGTGATATAGTAGATCTCATCTTTCTAAAACTACCAAGAACCCGTCATGATACTCAAAATTAGAGTTAAATGAGCAGATCCTTCTTGGAGTATCTTTGAAAATTAGAAATAGAGGGTCCACTAATAAGAGATAAAATTAATATGTAAATCCAATCAGACCCACTTCAGATGTGAAGGGGACACATCAAAGACAGGGTTACAAGAAGACCACGCGAAGGCCCCGACATTCATGCATCACAAACTAGAAAAATTACCTGGAATGTCAAATGTTGTAAGTGAGCGTAATTATTTATCTCTATGTTTTGCCCATTTACGGTTTCATCGTTTCACAAATATGCTTGTAAAATCTTTCTAGTGAAAAAAAGAAGAAAAACAGAAAGGATGAAAACAACATTTAAGTGAAACTTAGGCACATAAAAAATAGAGAGGGCATAATATTATATAGAAGGCAATACACGTTAGAAAAATGACGACCATGTACCAAGAATCTGAAATATCATTACGTCGTCAGTTAAAACTAATAAACATTGGTATTACTTAATCCCTTAAACTTTTGCAAACAATGACCAAAGTTAATAATTCTTAATTAGTAACTGTAAATGGTTCAATGTGCTCTTCTTTGCACTTTTACCTAATCTGTTTAAGTTTGCACAAATTAGCGACTGATTACAATAGCATTTGATTATCAAATATCCTGGGATCGTGACGTTAGTTAATGGAGAGTGTTTAAGTTTGATAAAATTAGAGCAAAAAGGTTATTTATTTGTTTTGTTGAATAATGAGTGGTAAAAGCTTATTGCTCATATGTTATTTATTTTTTGCTCTCCGTTTTCTGAATCCTGGTCTTCTTGTTATATATGTAACTGAATTAAGTTTAATAAGCTAGCTTTAAGGCACCCCTTCTTGTTTTTTTTCTGTCTACCAGTGCGCTCTGCTCTTCATGGGCATACTTTTAGAACATGATATCTTCCCAAATAATAAACTAGTGTTATGAACTATTCTTAATATATGTGAATTCCTGTTTTTTGCACTTTTATTGTATGTTATTTATAAATGTGTCTTTATGTTCTTTCACAGACTGATGATGCACAGAGAATTCATGTGCGAAACGTTTCTTGGAATAAACTTGTCATTTTTATTTTTACTCCTTGTATCATGGACATCCCCTGGAGGTTTTATATGTGTATTTACTGACCTGCTATAATATATATATATATATATATATATATATATATATATATATATATATATATATATATATATATATATTGATAATGGTACCTTAATTTACGCCATCTCTTCAAATTAATGTAAGATAGCAGAAACCAGAAAGAAGTAAAGTATTTGCATATTTTCCCATTCATTATAAAGATGCAGGTACATTCGACCCTTCGTCTCACACACCACTTCCTTTAAGGAATTAATCATTAATCGCCTCTTGTCCATTCGACTGCTGGTGCCTTGCATTTGCAGATTAACCGGCTGGAAGAGAAAGTTTGCCACAAGGGCTTGCCACACGGCCAAGGAATGATGCCCAGTCACCATTTTTAAAGCTCACGGCGCATGGCCTAGCCTGACCTCGTGGCGAAAGGGGCCGCCAAGGGACAGGCAATCCCATCTACCAGGATGCTGGTGAACCCTCTCCGAGGTCATATAAGGAGGGCATACTGAACGGATGCCCTTAGAAATCTTTCCTGCTCTCCTCTGAGGAACTTCCCCTAGAGACCGACTGTTTGCTAGCCTATCTTACTTTTGTGGTGTGTTACACATCCCTCCACACCGGTGACTTGAGGTAAACAAACACCATCTGTGACAGAAGGTAGTGTGTAAATTGAAAGGTTATTAGCAGTCAGTCCCATCTCCGTCTCTGACTTAATCTCCTTTTCATCTTCCTGAGAGAATACTGTATTGCGAGATAATTTTACTGTGTTGTAGGCTATCAGCCAAAGAGTGTACCAGTGTGAAGTAGCATAAGTTCTTTTGTAAGTCAATAAGCAATAACGTAACTTCTCTCTTTGTAAGTGATCTGTAGCTTAATTTATTTCCCATGAGATTGAGTTGTTCGATAACATATGTACACATCACCTTCGATCATCGGCCACATGTCTTACACAACATATTCAAACCCTAATTGCTCTCGTTACAGGCTTGAAATTGAGCTGCTGTGGATTCTTGGTTCATGCCTCGTGTGCTCCGGGAAAAACTTCCCCCCCCAACCCTTTGTGCCTCCTATAATTCACATGCTTGGAAACCTCTGTTCACTTGTTCATCTACTTCAAGATCTTATTCATTGTTGATTATTATCTTTGTTATGGGGCCCTTATGTATGTTTTCAAGTCATAGAGTGCTATCCTTTCTTTTTTATATAATTTGTGAGTGTAAATATAATTAATTAAGCTAATCGTAGCATTCACATAATTATTACATACTCTGAAAAAGGCCCTCAGACATAATTTTTGCATATCATTGCACATCCTTGTTCAGGCCATTATCAGATCATTTCAGTTTATATTCCACAGTTGCGTACTCCCTGGTAAATCGTATTAATATATATATATATATATATATATATATATATATAATATATATATATATACGTATATATATATATATATATATATATATATATATATATATATATATATATATATATATATATATATATATATATATATATATATATATATATATATATATATATATATATATATATATATAATATCATTCGAGCTACAAATGTTCTTTAATATCTAATTCGCTCTACCTCGGAATTATTATATTTTCATATATGTACCGAAAGGGAATTTTTAGTTGATAATAATTTCGTCTCCTCATGGGAGGGGACGAAATTATTATCAACTAAAAGTTCCCTTCGGTACATATAAGAAAATATATCAATTCCGAGGTAGAGCGAATTAGATATTAAAGGACATCTGTAGTTCGAATGATATATATATGTATATATATATATATATATATATATATATATATATATATATATATATATATATATATATTATATATATATACATATATATATATATATATATATATATATATATATATATATATATATATATATATATATATATATATATATATATATATATATATATATATATATATATATATATATATATATATATATATATATATATATATTGTTACGAAGTGCCAAGTATCTGGTTACCACACTTACCATTCATTAACTGATACCTCATAAAAGCCAGACACCTGAACCCTCATCACAGGTATTAAACGACTGAATACTCTAAAGGCAACAGTGATCCCTTAACAACTTACCAGTATTGCAGAAAATCAGACTAAGTTCATCAAAACAGGTGTGAGGTAATCTTGTAAGTAATTAAATTAATCAAAGGGCATCACTCCATCAACAACTTTAAAAGTCTAATTATTTCCCTGATTTCAGAAGTCTAAGTACTTCCCTGATTGTAAGTCACTTCAAGTAAATTGAAGGAAAGCAGATTAATCACCACTCTATGTTTCTACCTAACATAAATATAATCATAATCATAAGCAAATATACTGGTATAAAAATAAAAACACTTATAAAAGTTTTATATACAAAAATTTATTATTAAACTCAGTTTATAAGTGAAATTCACAATATCAGGGAAAATTACTGTTACTTGAAAACAAAGTAAAGTTTAATTAATTCTTGAAATAAATTAAGTAAAATTAAATCAAAATTAATTTATCACAAAATTCAAGAAAACTAATTCAATCAAAAACCAAAAGTGTTAGGCAATAATTGAAAATTAGAAATTAATTCACAAGTGCTAAACAATAATAAAACTTGAAAAGAATTCTAAGTAAATGCAAATTAATTCACAAGTGTTAAATTTAACTAAATGTGCAATGATTAAGCAATCAAAATAACTAAGTCAATTAAATTGTGAATGTAAATGAAATTACAGAAAAATGTGGACAGTATCAAAATAAAAAGGCACACTTCAACAAGACAATGAAAAAATGCACAAAATGGAACAAACACAAAACATAAAAATTTGCAACGTGTAAAAGTGTAAATCTTTTCATTCAAAATATTGTAACCATCAGTTTTTACCAAACCACTGATCCTATCAGTTATTGGTTAACCACTGTTCCTATCCGTTATTAGTTATTATCTAACCACTGTTCCTATCAGTTATTAGTTGCAACAAATAAAATATAACACACTTTACCTTTTTGGTATACCAACTTCTTTCTTTGCTGCAGTCTTGTTTTACACTTTCACAAAAACCAGGCGCCGTTACAACAACAATGTTTGCTCAGATTCCACAAAAACACTATTCAACACTAGATAAACTCTAAGAAATAGCAAATATGAAATTCTCAAGTTACGAGTGACCAATTTACATTATGTTAATATAATCTCAAGGATGTTGAGAGAGAGAGAGAGAGAGAGAGAGAGAGAGAGAGAGAGAGAGAGAGAGAGGGAGATGTTAATGCCTC
Organism: Macrobrachium nipponense; assembly: GCF_015104395.2. NCBI lineage: Eukaryota > Metazoa > Arthropoda > Malacostraca > Decapoda > Palaemonidae > Macrobrachium > Macrobrachium nipponense. The sequence continues at coordinate 53,050,451 of NC_061100.1, forward strand.
GAGAATCTAAGATCTAAATGAAATTCTTCTCCCTTGCGGAAACTGAACTGAGGAGATGGCACAAAACGTTTTTGGCACAAATGCTTCCAGAAGCTTCGAAATCTTACGCAACTTTTATACAAAATGTGTAATCTGCACATGGCACTCGGCAACGACATATGCATACAAGACCAGTATACAATAATGTTCGTACCCGATCGAGACGAAGGAGAAGTCCCTTATCACACATGATGACAGATTCCCAAAACACATTGAAGATTTGAGCTCGCTTATCAAACATGTTGACAGATTAGGAAAGCAAACGGAGATCTCGCAGTTCCTCTAATCTCACAGTGCTGACATAATAAGGAAACAATCGTAGTTTCGAATGGACAAAGAAAATCTCTCTCTTTTTACATTCTACATTATATATATATTCTTTTACATTATGTTATGCAAAATCTGAACACACATTTAAAACATCCTATCTCTAAGCTATCTAGGAATCTGAAAAAATGTTGCACAATTCTACATAACATTTTGTACAGTCACAGAGGAGATATATGTATTTTGAAAGTAGCAATGTATAATATATATATATATTATATATATATATATATAGTATATATATATATATTTATAATATTATTATATTATTATTATAATAATAATATATATAAAATACTATATATCCATATATATATAATACATGATATTATATATATATATATATATATATATATATATATATATATATATATAATATATATATATGTATATATATATATATATATATAAATATATATATATAATATATATATATATATATATATATATATATATATATATAAAGCTCTGATATTGTTGACCCTTTTTTAGCATGTGCTAATTCTCAACATAATAATATTAAATTCATGGAGGAAAAAGAGAAAAATGGTTAACTACCTCTTTTAGGTCTAATTGTAACAAGAGAGAATGGTTCTTCACCTCGGTTTTTAGAAATAAAACTTCTGCTGGTTTAGGATCTGATTATTACAGTTCATGTTTTTATAATGTCAAGCTTAATTTAGTGTCAACTTTTCTCCAATGAGCATTTTTAAACAGTATTCTTTCATCCAGGACATAAATTACCTTTTGAAAGATTCTAAGAATAATTGCTTCCCTCAAAAAATATTCAATAAGAATCTCTGTAGTTTTTTTAACAATCAATTTTACAACGATACTAAAGTTAGCAATTTATGCAACGTTTCCATTTTTACACGATGATTCCTTCAGGGCAAGGTTTATCCAAATTGTTCAAAATCACTACAATGCAGTCACTATCAAACTTACACCGAAAATTCCTTAACCATTGGGTCGTTCTTTAACTACCACAAATGTAGTGTATAAATAGACTTGCCCAAAGTGTAACTCTGGGACATATTTGGAATCTACGAAGAGATTACTGAGTGTCAAAACTGATCCTAATCGTGGACTACGTTTCCGCATTGGAAGTAGGCTCTCCAATTCTGAACATTCGAATATCCATATTGAAAGAGACGATTTTCGCAAAACCCTCACGAACTACCCATTCCAGAGTCGTTGTTCATTAAGTAACTACTAGTTCCCAACTGGATACCCCTCTTCCATCCAACTGTATCTTAGTTAACATGTCTGCTTTTAATTTTACATGCTTGTATTTAACTTTACTTCTGCGTCTGTCTATCTGTCTTTTTGCCCTTGAATATTGTAACTCAATTTTCGATCTGTTGCTTTCGTACAATAGACCTTAAATTTTGCATGGTTACTTAATCCTGGTGACAATACAACCTTACACGATCAGTAAGTCATTAGTGACCTCTAGTGACTTCTCGAACTTAGTATCTGAAGATTTGTGAGAAACTCTTCTGATTTTTCAAAACTTATTTGGCTCTAGAATCTTTCTTCTATATAATCCCTCCCCTTTCCTCTTCCCTCTCCTCCCCTCCCCTTCCCCTCACCCATTCCACTTCCATTTTTATCCTCCTCCGCTTCCCTTCCACTCCTTTTCCCCCATCCATTTCCATCCCTTTCCCTGGTTCATCCATCCATTCATCCCCCTCATCTTTCCCCTCCACCTCTTCCCATTTTCCTTCCCTCTCCTACCTCATCCCCCATCCCTATTCACCTTCCCCTCTCCTCCTTTCTCCTCCCCTCCCCCTTACCATCCATCTTCCCTCCCTCTCCCCCTACCCATCCCCCTCCTCTATCCAAGCACACGATCAAAGGTTAATTTAGCTGTGTTCTTACCCTACCTATCCCTCTTCTATCCCGTTCCCCTCCTCCTCATCATTTTCCCTTTTTCCCTCCCCCCCCCTCCCCACCCCCTTTCCCCATCTCCTTCCCTTACCCTACCCCTCCCGTCCCTTCCCCTACCTTCCCCCTCCCCTTTCCATCCCCTCCCCCTTTCTCTCAACCCCTTCCCTTTTGCCTCCATCCCCTTCCCATTTCCTCCCTTCCAGTACCTCATTCTCTCCCATCCTTTTCCTGTTCCCCTATCCTCCTTTCTTCTCCCCTCATCTTCCATCTTCCTTCCCTACCCTACCCCTCCCCTCCCCTCCCCTCCCCTCCCCTTCCCCTTCCGTCCTTCTTCCCTCTTTCATCACCTTTCCCTTTCCCTCCCCTTACCCTCCCCCCTCCCCTCCCATTTCTCCCTTCACCTCATCTTCCTACTTCCCTCCCTTCCACTTTCCCCCTTCCCATTCGCCATCCCCCACCCTCATCCTAAACGGATATCAGTTTCGTTAACTATAATCATAAATCAGCTATAATACTGTCAAAACTAAAGAGTATAATCTAAAAAAGTGAAACAAAATTAAACATGTTTTTATTAAAATGCACTAAAAACCAAAAACTAATTTTATAAGACACACCAGGATATTCTTACAAATAATCATGTCCAATCTTTCATTTTAAAATTAATTGTAAGGAAATCCTGGTGCGTCTAAAAAAAAAATTTTTTTTTCTTACTTTTTAGTGCATTTTAATAAAACACTATGTTAGATTTTTTATTTTTTTCATTATTTTATTTCTCGTGTCATATAGTTTTCCTTGCTCTGAAGTGCTGGTTTATGGGCGGTCTTTTACTGTTTTATGAATAATAAATATAAGATTGTTTCATAATTCTATCATATTTATTGACAGATTCCAAGAATATGTCAGAAAGTTCTTATTAAGAAATGTCGGAATAAAAAAAAGACAAATGCAGAAATTGGTCTGTTTCCGTAGTCAACCCGTGATTTGATGTCTCCCTTGGTCTTCATCTTGGTTTTATATAATATAATATATTATATATATATATAATATATATTATATATATATATATTATATATAATATATATATAATTTTTTATGAATAACTTGATCACGAAAGTATATAAACCGTGATGCATGTATATAATAACAGTTTTTTTTTTCCTTCGTGGCAAAAAAAACCATTTATTTTATATATATATATATATATATATATATATATTATATAATATATATAATATAATGGATATAAATACATTATATATATTATATAAGTATATATATATATAATATATGGAATAAATCATATTGTATATATTATATATATATATATATATATATATATATATTATATATAATATATATCAACGAACTTGAATCACGAAGTTATTAAAACGTGATGCTATGGTATAAATAAAGTTTTTTTTTCCTTCGTGGCAAAAAAACCTTTTAATTTATTTATTTATATAGATATATATATATATATACTTATTATATATATGGAATAAGGATTATATAGCTTATATATATATAATATATATATATATAATGGATATACATATATATATATATATATATATATATATATATATATATATATATGAATAACTTGATCACGAAGTATATAAAACGTGATGCTATGTATAAATAGTTTTTTTGTTCCTTCGTGGCAAAA
>NC_061100.1:53056875-53059375 GCF_015104395.2 Macrobrachium nipponense
CATCGCAGAAAAAAAGAGAATTTAACATTTTGATGGTGATTGGATTAGTAATGAACAAAAGAGGCAATGTTAGTTGATTTCGGAGACTGAAAAGGTGAAATTTCTATCATTTCTATGGACAGTTACATCAAGAAAATTCAAATTACAATTTCTTTCTTCCTCTACAGTAAATTTTATAGAAGGGACCAAGTTATTGAAATTATCAAGGAATTCCTGGAGATTTTCGTGAACTGGCCAAATACAGAAAATATCATCCACATACCTAAACCATATAACTTTTCGGGGCAAAATTCTCTGTAAGAGTTTTGTCTCAAAAAATTCCATGTAAATATTGCTAAGGACAGGAGATAAGGGATTACCCATAGCCATGCCAAACTTTCGTACAAAAAATTCCCCATTAAAAAATTTTTTTACTATCTTTGATACATAACTTTAAGAAACTAATGAGGTTTGCTACATTTAAGGGAATGTCATGACGTTCTAATTCATCCTACAAATATTCAAGTAAATCATCTACAGGCACTTTTGTAAATATATTCAGTTTTGACATGTTTTGGACTGTAAAGATACTTTGTAATTTCAGTTAGGGTCAAATCTGTTTAGGTTTGTGACCGTGTGATATCCGATAATCCTGGATTATCTCTTTTAATTTTTACCCTTTTGACAATTAACCATCTGGTATTCTTGATTTTGTTGTGTACCGGAGACCTTTCTCGCCAATTGTATTTCATTTGCTCCTTGACAATGTCTTAGTTGAGACGAAAGCGCTTGGATTTCTGACTATCATTTTCCTGTTGTATTCGCTTATTTAATGAAGTCACGTGCATCTACTGTGATTTTTTAAGCATAATAGAAACCACACACAGCTTCTACGCCTTTCCTGTGAATTTTCCGAGCCTTGTTCTATTTGTGACATCCTTTTGTAATGATCGTATCATCGCTCACAACTGAAACTCCGACTTAACTTTCTACGGAAGTGTATGAAAAAGCAAGTGATGCCCAAGTCGATTTTACCAGTGAGAATTCTTCGTCTAGCAGAGCGACCTTTCAACGAGTTTCAACGCATCATACTTCAGAAACACATCGATATCACAAAAGTGGAAGTAGATGATGCGTTTCGTACTCTTAGCAGCAGATGGTATGGCTTTAACCAGACGGTTCCTGTCGATTGGAAGAATCGGATGCTGGATTAGTGCTTCGGAAAATTGAGAAAGTGCTGCAACCTTCTTGAAAGGAAGCTTCAAGTCAAGCTGAAGAATCTTATTGCTGAAAGCGACTGGACTAAGCATGCCAACGTGGACTTCATGATTAATTTATCCGACAAACCAGTGGATAGTGCTACGATAGTGGCTTTGGGATATGGGTTAAGCTTTGGTGTATTTAATGGTAACCCGGACTGTGTCGACATTTCAAAATCCTTTTGTTATTTGAAAAAATTTTATCAAAACCTATGCCCTGATGATATCAATATTTGTAAAGGTATTGTGTATGGTGCTATGTGTAAACCTTCTCCCTCTCATGTACCCGTGAGATTTCTCCAGGCTTTTAAGAAAATTAAAGAAGACGAAACAGTGAAAGTGACAAAAGCAGATAAATCTAATGCAGTTGTAATAAGAATAAAAGTGACTATGTAAGTAAAATAATTACGTTACTAAATGATACTGATACTTATACGAAACTGAGGTCTGATCCTACACAGACAGTGAACTCCTATTTTAATAAACAAATTAAATCCATTTTGAAGGGCTTGGACCATTCAATTAAACAGTTTACAGTGCAATGCGCCTCCCTACCTTATATGTATGGTTTAGTCAAGAAACATAAAATCAATAACCCTATCAGACCAATCATTAGTTCAGTGGGCTCAGTAATGTATAATTTATCTAAATGGCTTGTAAAAATTCTTACTCCGTTGGTAGGAAACATTTCTAACAAGAATGTTAAAAACAATGTTGATTTTATAAACAAATTGAATAGTTTAAATTTGAATTTTGATTTCAATATGGTTAGTTTTGATGTTGTCTCTTTATTTACAAAAGTGGCTGTAGATGATTTACTTGAATATTTGGAGGATGAATTAGAACGTCATGACATTCCCTTAAATGTAGCAAACCTCATTAGTCTCTTAAGGTTATGTATCAAAGATAGTAAATATTGTTTTAATGGGGAATTTTCTGTACAAAAGTTTGGCAATATTTACATTGAATTTTTTGAGACAAAACTCTTATCAGGAATTTTGCCCCAAAAAGTTATATGGTTTAGGTATGTGGATGATATTTTCTGTATTTGGCCAGTTCACGAAAATCTCCAGGAATTCCTTATTAATCTCAATAATTTAGTCCCTTCTATAAAATTTACTGTAGAGGAAGAAAGAAATTGTAATTTGAATTTTCTTGATGTAACTGTCCATAGAAATGATAGAAATTTCACCTTTTCAGTCTTTCAGAAATCAACTAACATTGCCTCTTTTGTTCATTACTACTCCAATCACCGTCAAAAT
>NC_061100.1:53064375-53076875 GCF_015104395.2 Macrobrachium nipponense
GTCAGAGTAAGTGTGCTATAAATACTAAATAAGGCCTTGTTTTTTTATGCATTAATTGGCATATATATAGAGAGATATAACTACTTTCTCTTGAATTCACGTGGAATGCGAAAAAATAAGCTTAAAAACCAATTTAATCTAAAATGGAATGTATAGTCAGATTCCGTTGATCATAAAAGTAAATATATGCCTAACTTCTACTATTCATTTGTGGTAATCTGACATTTAATTGAAATTAGCAGACCTTTCCACGCAAGGCCGAAATGTCACAATGACAAAAGTTTGTCAGTATCAGAGGTTGTAATTTGGAACTTTAACCCTGCGTAATTGTAAATGAGAACGAAATTGAAAAACTGCGGAATACATTTCACTAAATAGGGAAAGCGTTGATTGCCACACTAGTCTTACTTTTTTGGCGTTGCTAAGGTCAATATAATGAATCAGATTTTGAGAATTTTATGTCGGTTAGGGGGGCAATATTAAATCAAATCTATTATTAGATTAATAACTTTTGCTAAATTATTATAGCGTTCATAATGTATATGTATATGTATAAGTCATATCACATTACCGTGATTCATATACGTACATACATCGGGCTCTACAAATATCCTTTAAAATCTAATTCGCTCTACCCCGGAATTATTATATTTTCATATATGTTCATGTGTGGTCTAGAATGCTTCACTGTGCGTCCTGAATTTGTTGGTTCTATGGTTCACGCCCGTGAAACGACGAATTTCTTACCGACTAAAAAATTCCCCTTCGGTTAACATATATGAATATGTATTAATTCCGAGGTAGAGCGAATTAGATATTAAAGAACATTTGTAGCTCTCTCTCTCTCTCTCTCTCTCTCTCTCTCTCTCTCTCTCTCGTCTCTCTCCTATCATCTCTCTCTCTCTCTCTCTCCTCTATATATATTATATATATATATATATATATATATATATATATATATATATATATATATATATATATAAACTCAAAAAAGGAAAATGAAGGTTGCTGCACAAAATGAATGAGTTCTTAGCGTAATACAAATCGTATGCGGATAATTCCCAGGCGGACAATTACTTCCCTCCGCACATCTTCCGTGCGGAAAACTGCCAGTATGGGCAATTGCCAGGCTGACATTTGTCACCCGAACAATTGCCATTGGTTCGAAAATATAAGAGATAAAACGAATGAAATAGTTACATTATAGTTATGGATGTGGAACTGTTTTCTGGCTGTTTCTTTCAGGATCACATTTTATTTATTTAGTTACATAATTTAGTTATTGGTTTGAAAATATAATACATAAAATGAAGTAAAAAGCAAAAATATCACAATTGATGTAAAGCTTATATTTCAGTAAAATCATATTTAATTCCCCCAAAATATATTGGTAATAAAACATGTTTTAATTCCATTACACACCTTCAGAAAATATGTAAGTTATAAGGAACGTAGGAAGGTAACTTTACCGTTAGGATTAAAGCGTCTGACTATTTACTCTAAACGATTTTTGATGTTCTTATACTTAGTGATAGTAGATCTCTCCTCTCCTCTTTCCATCTCAAGCACTTTTGTTTAGGATAAAACTTCCTCCTTCATGAGACGATCTATGAGTTTCCAGATGTTAGGGTGACGATGTTCAGCAATATTTGATAGCGCACTGTTGTTTGTTCGCGGCATAGACCTTTGAGTTCTTAGGTTCATATTCTAAATGGAAATTGGAAATAATGGAGAAGCTCCTCTACGATCTCCACCTCTTTCTCACGACTCCGATGTAATTTACCTCAGAATACGAGAGAAATTCTTCAGGGATATCGCCATCCTTTGAAAATTCCTCAAAACCTGTAGGCATATCTCCAATTGATAAAAAAGCAATTGCAGAGAAACAACGCATCTTAAGTCAAAATTCGATATCATTGCGGCATCGAACCTTAGACCCTAAATCAACAATTTTCCTGCAATTCGCTTTGCAGAAGTGGAAGAAGCATCCACTCACGTCAGTGCCAGGAAAAGTACATTTAATTGAGTTACATGATCAGTAATTTTTTTTTTTTTTTTACATTTTATAAGTTTCCTCTGTTTTGTTAGGAAGAAGGGCAAATATACGAGGAAAACTACAATTATCTACTTGGACATGGTTGGTGGAAAGCTGATAAAAAATTGCTGGTGATACCTTAAAGGTTCCATCAACGGCCCAGTTTTTGTACCTCCTTAAACGCTGAAACTCCACTTCAGTAGCAAATATCAGAGTATGATCATGGTCTTCAGCTCCTGAATCATACTGCAGAAACTTTTCCCCTAATGAAAGAAGTTACATTTTTTTGGAATGCAGAACCCTGCTGCCCCTTCCCTAGCGATTGCAGGTGCACTGAAACTTTGCTGCCTCCATCTACGAATATCTCAACTTGAATGCTGGACGTTTTGTACTTCAGCTAGTGTGCAACTGTCCAACGGCGACAAACAGCATGTAACTAAGGATCTTGTAGATGAACTATTCGAGGCAACATCTCTTGGCATCAACTGTACTTTTAGATGCTTCATGATTATGTTCACTGATATTATCAACTCGTAGTTTTCGGCTTTTGATTTTGTGTACTCGTGCTTTACTCGTGCACACTCCCAGTAAATTACAGATTTGTCACTATTGTCTCCATTTTGATGGTACAAGTACTGCAGACCATCAACTGGAATATCTTTGCCACGCTCATTTTCAATGGTAGAATATTATCTAAACGAGAAATTTTGTAGTAACACTTATTCTGACTCAACTAAGATTTGTAAACAAGGATTTTGCTTAGGACCTCATATAAAGTACAGATATCCAAACAAGTAATTTGTAAAGGAGCACTTATTAGTTAAGAATAATAATTTATAAGAAACATATGAATTAAGCGTGGAAATTGTTCGCCTGGAAGTTGCCCGACTGTCTATTGTCCGCATGGCACTGGCACGCGATTGGCCGAACGGCTGCTGTCAGTTTGGCAATAGTCCGGCTGGTAATTATCCTAGAGCCATAAAAACAAACTCTCTGAAGACTTTCATATATATTATTTAGAATGTATATCTTCCGTATATAGTATTTAGTTGATGAACACCTTGTGCAGATAACGTTCATACCGTCAACCACATCATATACCTAAACAGAAGGCCCGTCATCAGCTGCAGCACGTTGAATCCCCTTACAGACATTGCACAGTTCTCCTCGATCCGCCACTTGCCCAACACTTTCCGTATGTTCCTTTCCTCCTTCCTGACAACAACTCCGATTAGTAACCTTCTTTTTTTGGGAACCTCTCATCCATATTGGATTAAACGTATTCAAACCTCCTACAACACTGTCGGGCATCTTTTGACTTGTTTCACCTTTCTAACCACTTCTGCATGCACCCATATTTCTCGTCGTTCCTGTCATTTTATGGCCATATGTATAACGCAAATAATAAACTAATATTCTCAGCTTCCACAAACTTTAATTTTCATTATCAGATATCTGTACAAACCTAGTGATTCCATCTTTCCATCCTCTAATCATCATTCATTGCTTCATCTCTCTGGTTTCCATTTACCGTAATGTCGTGACTCACACTGAATTACTCATGAGTCCTTGCTCTTGCAATCCCTTTTGAAACTTTTCTTAGTCTAAAGACAGATTACTGATTTATAAATAAAAAATACACAGTACTATATGTAAATATAGGGAAAGAAACACAAAAAGTACAGACATGAAAAACAAGCAACCTAATCCAATGTAACAAATATCAGATAGAAGAAATGTTAAAAAATATGGAATTAGCATATCAGAAAATTAATGTTAAGTAAATATTCGAACTAAATACATGCCCAAATATTTACGTAAATACATTGAGGTAAACAATAAAGAATTCAGGAAAGCAACTAAATCTTGTTTTTCTGCCATAGAAAAAAAATAAGCGAAGAGAAGAAAATTCTATAAATGTATAAATAGCATATGAGGAAATCAATGCTAAGTAAATATTACGAAGGTTCTAAAAAGCTGGCAAATAGTGTACACATATAATATTGTCATTCGAACTAATTACAGGAAGAAATATATAAGTAAATACAGTGAGATAAACAATAAAGTATACAGGATGGGAGTACGTCTTGATGCTGTAGTGAGGTGACAGCGACTGCAGTCACATGTGCGGTCGTCGTCATTAGATTTAACCAGCTTTGTACTTTCACGGGCTCTTGCTTCACAGCAGCCCGTAACTGTGAATTCAACAACTGTACCTGTGAACACAAGCATTCGGCTCTAGTTAACCACTGGGCCGGAAATGAAAAGGCATTAGTGGAAGAGAAAGTGTTATAGCAACGAGTCCCAGTAAGTAGGAGGACGTGGGATGGAAAGGATAAATTAAGAGTCAGAGAAATAGGATAAAAAAAAAAACAAGGAAGGAATGCAGGGGTCCTTGCTGCCTTCCCAGGTCTGCACGTTAAGGTGCCTGAAGAAGGGAACAGCAAGGGAGGAGTAGTGGGAAAGGAGGCAATTAATGATGGTGATTTGTGAAAGATGAGATGTTTGCTTATACTGTCGATGGCTGCATGCCATCAAGGACTAACTAATATAGAAGTCCTTAAGTGAGATCATGGAAGGAGCATTATCAATATAGGGGAAAGGTGAATTAGGCTGTTTTTGGCAGGGGGCAAGTCTATTTACCTGGGTGGTGGGTAGGAACAGAGAAAAGCTGAAAGCGTTTCAGTGTTTTCAATTATGTACATTACCTTTTGGTGCTAGTTAAAGGGACCGCTGTGAAGTTCAGCCTGAGAGCACCTTGATCCTTAAAGAAAAGATCGACGGATTTCACTGTATGCTTGCTTCATTCTGGGAGCACCTGAAAATGTTGTTTTTCGTTAGATTGAGTGACTGATTAATGGTGATACTAATAGTGTCACATTGAAGAGTCCTTTTGCAAGTTGATCTGCTTCCTCATTTCCTTGGATTCCTATATGGTGAGCGAAGGCAGCGGATATGCTGGTGAGTATGTGTACATTTTCAGTGAATGATTGATTCTTTATAGCAGTATTGCACTCTTTGAATCTGTGTGAATTGTGATATTACCTTCTTGATTTATGGGGTCTTCAAGTGCATTTTAAATAAGAATTAACTCAGTTTGTAGAGTGTACGTGCCATGTTGGATAGTCTCCAGCCATTTTCAAGGGAAGTAGAGACTACTGCTGCAGCTGCAGCTGGTACATTTCGATCAACAGAGCCATCTGTGTAATAGATATTGGGAGTATTAGGTTGTTTATGGCTGTTTATGCCGCTTCTCAGAGTTGATTGGGTGTACAGAGTGCTTTGCTCATTGGGAGCAGAGTGAATTTAAATTTGATGAAGAGTGGGACCCAAGGGGTTGTTTCATTGTAGTTGATGTTGGAAGTTTCTCTCTAGGTTGCAACTTTTTGCATATTTATTCTTCTTAGGACCGTAAGAAGATTTCTCATGTGGTTTTTGGAAAGGTTGAGTTCTTCATGGAAGTTGAGAATTCTTGCTATTTTGTTTTTAAGGGGACAGTCTTTGCCAATTTTTTAGGTTTTTGAAAATGATCAGAGCATTTCTTTGATCAATTCTGGATTGAAGAGAGAGAAGGTTAGTTTCTGTTCTGAGTAGACAGACTTGTCCACATAGGGGCACCAGCAATGATCCTCATTGCATTATTTTGAATGACTTTGAGTAAGCAGATTTGCAGAGTTGACATCTTTGTGAGTATTAAGAAGGTAGAAGTCTGTATGAAAAATTATGTAGGAATATATTACCTGGGAAAATCTACTAGTAGAGTTATGGTAGGTGGAGGCGAAGGAGAGGTAGAGAGAGGGGTAGAAACTGAACGTAAAATAGGATGTTTAAAAAGTGAGGACTATAAAACCAGCACCTTCGCCACAACAGAGAAGTGATGAGGTAGGCTGGGAGAGTGAACTTTCACCCCTCAAGTGGGTGGTTACGATGGATCACGACAACCACTAGAATTCGACCTGGGGTGGCACCGGAAGCTGGAGGCGTTCAAGAACAACCAATCAGGATAGACTAGGGTGTTCTCCAGTAGCCAAGAAGGAGTCTGAAATTCAGTAAGAGGTTCAGACCTAATTTGGAAAGTACAGAAAAGATAGTTAGGAACTCACCTCTGGATGCAAAACATGTGTCGGTTGATGCTCCGGTACTCTGTGTAAAATTGTGTGTGATTGGACAGTGAATTTGTGTGTGTTAGAATAATAATTAATATAAACAATTTGGTGTTTAACTTGCCAAGAATCCAATGAAACGTATCCATGCCAAACATCCTGAGGGAATGGATCAATGAAAGGAATTAATTTAAATGAATTAATAAATCTGCAAGACATCCAGAACACTTCATTATTCTACAATATATAACAATAAGTTCCTACGAGAGATCGAAACTCAATAGCCAAGTAAAATAGATGAAAGATATTCCCATATAACAAAACTAAAAGAGAAGCAAATACAAACCAAACTACAAAGGAAAAAGACTGAATAATAACAAAGAGAAAAACAAGACGTGCATGTGTTGTTTGAATGTAAAACATTCTGAGGATATGGCTTGTTGCACCTTGTCAAAGTGAAGTAATTCTTTTCATTGCTATTAATCGACATTAGGCTTTCTGATTTAGGTGCTGCATTTCTTTGGTAGGGGACAGTTTGTGATTTATAATGACTCCCAGGTATATGAAGTCACTTACCCATTCAATGGATTCACCCACGATAGAGAGATTATTGGGTGTTTGCGGATGCTTGATGGCCATTGCTTTTGTTTTGCTTGTGTTGATTTTCAATCCAAGTTCTTTGCACTTTTCTTCTAGCATGTAGAGTGATCTCTGGTTTTTTGCAACTGAACATCTCCAGGTTGTTGAGGACACGCTAGGCAGACATCATCTGCATAAACGAAAATTTTTACTCCTTTGTAGCTTCAAAGTAGCAAGATTTTCCATGAGGAAATTAAAAAGAAGGGAACTGAGAATTCCTCCTTGTGGTGTACCGTTTTCATGCTCAATGAATTCTGAATACTCCCATTGAAAAAAAGGCTCTGGCTGATCGGTTTTTTCTTGCAAGAGAGGAGAGGAGAGTATGACAGTGGAATTTACCAACTCGTAAGCTTTTTCTAAATCAAGAAAAACTACTTAGGCTTTCTTGTCTTTCATTGTAGAAAATTAGTTCTTTGTATATGCACAGATGCGGGGGGAGTGCAAAGGTCCTGTTTTCCAGAGTAGTCTGTTGAGAACCATTCTTTCTGCTAATTTCTCAGTGCAGCTAATGGGTCTGTAGGTTCCAGGTTGTTTCGGTTTTGGAATTGGGTTTGTGTTCTGCTGGTTCCCTTTTTCTGTGTCTGTCCCTTTCAACATAAGTTTTATTGACCAGGGTGAGATACACTGTTTTAGCAGCTTCACCAGTATTCTTAAGCATACTGTACGTTATATGGTCAGATCCAGGTGCAGTATTCTTTACTTTCCTAAGTGCAACGTTTAGTTCTTCTTTGGTGAAAGGAGTGTCTGTTTGGTCATGAGTGTTGCAAGCATCAACAATTGTTCTGTTTCAAAGAGGTTCTAACGCTCTTAGGCATCTCTGGGTTCCAGGGATAGAGTGACAGTTTTGGTTCTGTCAGCAAAATGTTGTGTAATCCTGTCAGCTTCACTCTGTGGGTCAGAGTGAGGATTGCTGATAAGGTTCTTCTTACCAGAGATTTTGTTAAATCAATTCCACATCTTGGCTTTGGGTGTAAGATGATGTACCCATCCACACCATTTATATCAGGTGTCTAATTTTACTTCTTCAGATATCTGTGCAGGATGAGTTGAGACTTGAGTGAGTACAGCATACAGCTGATCAGTCCTGTGTCTTCTGAAGAGCTTTAGCACTCGATTGATTCTTCCATTCATTTCCTTGATTCGGGAGATATAGTGCCGGGCATCTTTGTGGTGTGTGTTGTAGCATTAGTTATGCTGTTGCAGAAGTCTTGTAATAGTGTGCAAACATCCTGTGGAAGATGATTTATGTATTCTGTGGACCAGGAAGTCATGTGGTTTACAAAGGAATTCCAATTTGCAAATTCAGGATTCCATCTGGGAAGGGGAAGAGGTGGAGGAGGGAGCATTTCAAGTTTTAATGTAGTCTGGCTTATAAGAACTGGGTTTTTATCCCAAGAAGAATCAACCTGTAAATTGCTGGAAATGAGAGTAAGATCTAGCTTTCCTTGGTGCAGATGTGTAGGTTCATTGCAATTATTTAAAAGTTTGACTTCAGGAAATTCTTGGGTTGGTTAATGCTTTGGATCTGAGGGAGGGATGATGGGCTTTGAAGTCTCCTGCAATATGGGTGTTTTCTCTAGAGGCTGCCTCAAAATGTGTGTCTGCCTCCAGGTCAGTGTTTGGTTATCTGTACATATTATGTATTGCAATTGTTGTGTCTTCTAAAATAACTTTAACACTCAATGTCTACACCTGGTCCACAGTCTATGTTTGTAATTTGGGAGGCAGGAATACTGTTTTAGATGAGTGTCAATAGCCCTCTTGTCTTGTCTTGAAGGAGAAGGATCTATTTTCTCTGAGGAGTGTTTCTTGTAGAAGGATTAGATCATGGTTTCCTAGGGATGTTTGCGACTGCAATAGAGGAAATTTGCGTCGTACTCTATTTATGTTCAATTTTAGTATTTTCAATGGATCTCTGTCGTTGTTTAGTAGTGTTCTGGTGTGTGTCAGAGCTGCTGGTAGACTCAGAGTCACTGGGAGGAGATAGCTTGTGAGGATAAGAGATGGGAAGGAGAGGGTGGGATGTAGGGAGAAGATGGAGAAATGATAGGACTAGGTGTGGGGTTAGATTGCAAGGGTTGGGTGATAGGTTTTGTGGATGGTGTGGACTGGGAGCGGCAGAGGTTGAGGGTATGAGTGTTGTCGTCTGGGAGGGGGAGGTTGCCTCTGAGGTTTAGGAAAAGGAAGTTGATTTTGCCTTTGCGGCAGGGGTTTGGGAAGGGAAGAATAATGAGTAGGAGAGCTCTGTGAAGGAAGAGGGAGAGGTAATTGTGTTCTCCCTTTCATGTGCGAAGTAATCTGGAGCCATACAGGACATTTTTTCTGTCAGGCATGATGGTTTTCTTTGCAGCTTGGACAGCATGCATTGGTAGGTTGGCCAGCTTTAAATTTCTCTAGGCAAGCTTTGGTTGGGTGCCTACGACTGTATATGCTGCAAATTTCATAGCTAGTATACTGTTCTTGGTGGTGACCAAAACGATGACACCTGTAACACTGTAGAGGTTCAGGTATAAAATCTGATCTAGGAAAGTTTCCCCAGATACCTAGACTGATACGGGGGGGAGGGGGTCCTCTGAAGGTGCACAATACTTTTTGTGTGGGTCGGGGTTGCTTGGTCTTGGTGCTGATGCACCTTTCACCATACAGAATGGATGGATGGTTCAAAAGGGGTGCAATTTCTAGGAGACAGGGTAGTTGCATACAACTGCTTTCATCAGCCTCTCAGAAGTATCGGGGATGGAATCACATGTGTGCAGCTCGGCCATTTTATAGCTGAGGTTTATTCCTTGCAGTATGGGGGAACATCGTGAGGCTGACGTAAGGCTGTAACGCACCAAGTTACACATACGGTGTATGTACGTCGGTGTTACGTGCTCTGTCACTCACTATTTTGGGTGTGCCGTAGATTGTCGGGCCAGTTCCAGTAAACGTCACGTCATGCTTGTGCAGTGCATACATTTGCGACGCACTATAATACACTTACTTTACACATCGTATCCAGTTGATTGTAGTGATTTCACTGTGCGTATGGCCACGTTCACATACGTGAGCATACACGCCATTCATATGTGAATGTATGAACGGAGCTTTATGCCCTTTGCTATAACGAAATCGAGAAAGCAAACAGAAGGAAGGAAGAAAGAGGCCACAAAGATTGCCAGTTGAAGAAAGCAATGCTTGAATTTAGAGAAACATATAATGTAAATCACAAATATTGATAATTTTCTTTTTTTATGTCATAATCCAGTTCTAAATCATAGGATTTTTGCTGTCCTTCATTTGTCATAAAATATTGGCTACTATCGCAGTTACACCGGCCTATTTCTTCACTACATGTGCATGCGAACACTCTTGCAACTCCAAATAAATTCACACACTCACACATAGGACAATCTCTAACAAGCAAAAAATAAAAGAGACAGAAAATAGATTTTGAATCATCTACCGTTTAGAAACGTAAACAGAAGGACTGAATTCTCCGATTAGACGACGAATCAACAAAGTGCTTTTGTGTTTATCGGGATTACCTAAATTCGAGCATACAAAGGGAATAATGATATGGCTTTATTGTTTCCAAATGCATCACTGGGCAGCGAGCAGCTGATTCCGGCCCATCGCGGGGTATTAAATAGCGACGTTTGAACCAATATCCAGAGTATTTACCGTTGGCTGTACATCCCAAACACCCGCGGACAATAATGAAGCGATCCTTTCATTACACAGGTGTATTATTACCCTCCAATATATTATGTTATTCGACGATGTTTTGAAGATGGAAAGGGGAGAAATAGATGACTATGATCTTCTTTTATGACTTTTTTGACAGTTAATTGCTCGTCAATCAGTTGTGAATCATTTCTCCATTACCCCAGGTAGGTACTTGGGGTTATAGGTTATATATATAGTCAAGAAGTATTAAAAAAATATAATCTATACGGTTACAATAATTAATTGGTTATTTGATTGTAAGGAAGTATTTCGATTATTTAGAACATTTCTGTAGTTCCTCGTTCATTTCATTAATGGGAAACCTATTCTGTCTCTTTTATTTGACTTTTTTTCATCTACAACTCAGAAATCTATCCTTTTGTAAAAAAGAATACTGTAGAACCTTATTTTATATATCAAAATCTGTTTGTTTATTACGGTTAATAATTTCAAACATGGAGATAATTAAAATCATAACTTAATCATAAAGGGTTCAATGGAACCAACAAAGAAAATTTCGTGAAACAATAATTTTTAGCTCTTGATTAGCGGAAGTGCGAAGTGTCTGCTTGATCAATTCTGAGACAATTATTGTTGTCCTCACCCCTGCCGCCATTACCTCAAGTTCTGACGCTTGTAATTATTGAAAAAGAAGCAGGAGGAGAGGGTGAAAGTTCACAACGAAAACGAATGGTAATAAGCACAAGAAAGATAATGGACAATAAACGAAGAAATAGGGAAGATGCGAAGTACTGGTGATTGGGGAAGCGGAAGGAGAAGAGAGAGGAGAAATTAGTGTTAAGAATTCCAAGATGTTAATCATAACTGTTAATTGCAAGACATACGTGGGAGCATAATGTAAGATGCTAATAATTATTCTGGTGGAATATCGTCTTGGGGAAGTCATGACATGCAGGTATTAATTGTTAGTTCTAAGATAAATTTCAGTTCAAATTTTCCGTTTTCAAATAACTTTTCACAAAATAATTATATGCTCTAGAATAAGTATTACACATTTAGATCAAATTTTTTTATGTTCTAAGATATATATTGTCGTCTCATTTGCTCTTCTTATTGGTATTCATTTAATAATACTTCTTATGATATAAATAGCGTTGTTAAAATTTGTGATTTTATGAGCAACAGACTGATGTTGTATATCTACTATCAGTCACAATTATACACGGAGACCACAGAGGTTACAGTGCACTACCCTTGGGGATGCCACACAATATAGGTCTAATACTTGCTATGCGGAAGAAAGTGTCTCTGTTGAAGTTATGTATGAAAGGGATTAAATGAAAAAAATCAGCAACGATATGTGGTGAGTGACTAGAAATTGCTGTAAGTGTACATTACACGGTATTGTATAATTTCTGGTTACTGAAGAACTCCTGCTTAACTAAAACACTAGTAATTAAACATAAACAGTTGGGAGCAAAAGGAACTTCGATACCTTTTAATAAATACTGGAAAAACTCCGTCTGGATAGTTTTCAGCCCTAACTGGTAACACTTATAAAGTATTTTTTTCTTGCCCCGATGAATGCCAAGGAAATTTAGTGAGGCGTTGCACAGGATGATAATAACGAGGAAGAAAATCATCAGCTGAAACATTCCAAACTAAACTACCATGCGATGTAACACAGCCTGGTCCTTATAGTAGCGGTAATAAATACAAATATAGCAATCCTAATTTTTGTCGATTAATGAAAAGGATGCATTATTTCGTATAGTTTAAATACTGTTTAGAGTATTATTTAAGCTAGTTCAGCAAATGTGCAACCTTCTATATGCATCCTGACAACATTTAGGAAAGTTTTGGTAAGTATCCTGGGTATGGTTTTGTCTTCTTATAATGGATTTTTTGCGAAACCAAGGTTTAACTTTAATCTAGATTTTGATTATTGTTACTTGGATGGAACTGGCTAAGATTTCTGGGAAGTTCTCGTTCAATATCCTCAGTAAACGTGAGTCAGCATTATTTTCAGATTCCTTTATAGTACCATTATCAAG
>NC_061100.1:53081875-53099375 GCF_015104395.2 Macrobrachium nipponense
ACCTCGCTCATGCGTCCTGTCTCTGGCGCTCCCTTTGTACCCCTTTGTATCTGGTGGGTCACGTGGTTCTACAAGGATCACAAGTAACTCAGGCTCCAAGTCGCCCTCAGTTGCTGAACAAAGGAAAATTGGGTCAATTGTATTGAAATTGCGCTCTGCAATAAATAAGTAGCCGGTAAGCATGAATTTTAGCAATTAATTACTAGTGTCTGTTTCTATTACTAATATCTCTCATTCCATTGTTTTAAGATTCCCATCTCTCCTCATACATCCCTCGAAAAGAGCCTAGTATGTCGATTTCCCTCATGACTTTTGTCCAGTAACTGAATTAATCCTTGTTCAGTGATATAGATTAGATTACCCTGCATTTTGTTAATTTTTAAGTGGGAGATCTTTTATATATGAGTTGTTATCTGGATTATCTATTTCCAAATCATGTATGTCAGCCTCAAAGCCCCGTTACTCCCTCTTGCATGGAAGATCTTCTGCAGTATCAGGGTATATTACCAACATTCAACATTCATTGAAAAATCAGCTATTGCAAGAAGTCCTTCAAAGGGGCTCAGATCCATTGTGTGAATATTTGTGTCTCAAATGCATTTAGTAAACCCAGAATCAGTGTTTTTTGTTGCTGTTAACTCTATCTGGAATTTCCTTTATTGAATTGTTTATAAGTATTTCAGTAAATATGGGTATTTAATGTTACTGTGTTAAATGAATTAATCAAGGTTTAAACTGTCTACCTTCTATCTATTATTAATTCAATTATTTTTGCCTATAATAGGCATTTCATGCCTGTTCACGTGAAGTGCAAGGTAAGTTAATCCAGTAAGTAATTATTTAAATTAATTGTGTGTACAGTCAGCCAAATTAGAATTGGCAGAGTTTCATAACTTTTTGATCACCTGCCTGACGCATGATTCATGCCTGATGAATCAGTTTTTCTTTTTGGAGATGTAAGAAATCTTATGTAATGACATTAAAAAAAGTCACTGTAATCTATAGAACATCATGTTATAAAATTGTGTCAAACTTTTTTCCATATAGAAAAATTGACATGAACGAAATGAACTGTTAAAAAGTCATATCACGAGCACTGACATTAATTACTAAGTAGAAAGGAAATAACCATCACAAGTAGTACCACAAAAAAATAGTCCTTATATCATTATTTCGATATAAAGTTGATGGTAGTTGAAAGATTCCATTCGTTAAATTTTAAAGAAAATATTGGAAACTCAAAAAATTTTATCAAAAAAAAAAAACAAAAAAAAGCAATGATAACCCTAATAGCATGAACCATGCAACCTCACTTTATTGTTTTCGATGTTGTGATGTGCTGTTTTGTCACGCATTTCACGTTCTCTTTGGACCGTCTGTCTGGCAAAGAAACATCCCCTGCTCAGCGAGGCAATTATTTGACTGCATTTGGTGCAAGGTCCTGTTAGAGATATATCAACAAAGGCTTAACATGCCAAAGAGGACTATGCATAGATGGATCAAATTGTTTATAGAACTTCAAAGTTTAGAAACTAGGCCTAGAAGTGGAACTCCTTGAAGCACCACAAGAGAGCAAGACATGATTGTTGTAGGTGTTAAAGAACAACCCCTGATTATAGCATTTGGTTTGAATTGTAAATATTGGAAATTGACTGAAACAAGAATGTTACCTTTCATATTTCCTAGCCTTTCAGCTACTTATAATATGCTTATGGCAGTAGGTTTAAGCATACATATGGAACCGATCCTAATTAATTTCTATTAAGAAGAAATGAATAGCTATAGTAAGATTAACCCAAGAATACTTTATCAAATTAAGCCTAAATATATTCACCAGCTTTGACTCCCACAGCTTTCCAATGTGTTTGGATGAAACAGGGTTACATACAAGGAATTGTATTATAAAAAGACTAAATTGTATTCGTTTGATTTCTTATGATTACATTTTGGTATGAGATAGCTAAGTTTGCATAAATCATGTTAAGCAATAATGAAAAGGATAAGAAAAAAGAACATGGCCAATATAAAAGAATAACGGGAATAATCAAATAAAGCAGATTATTATAGATATTGTTGATTCAAATATTCATTCACATAACGTATCCTAGAGAGCATACTGCTAAAAATAGACCTAGGATAATCAATTGTCGAAATTAGAAGTCAAATTTAGGCTTAAATGTGTCATGCAAATTATGCTATTGATCAAAGGAAAAAATTGGTTGAATTACAATTTGCTATTAAAGAATATTGACAGGCTTAATGTGCTATTTATTGGCTGTAGGTGACAAACTGACTACATACCAGAATTGTACAATATTTTGGGCCAAGACTCAAGTGGCAGCAAAGCAAACTTCAGAATGATTAATCTGTCACAATTTCCAAAGCTTGAATTGAGAATTAGAATTCGTGGGCTCGTGTGTATATATTTTCCTAACTTTGCAGAATTATGATCTTTGATACATTGAATAAACCTACTTAGTTCCAATTTACTTAATTTATTTTAAGTATAACATTTTTGAAAGGGAATATTATTTATTGATAAGTATATAATCTGGCACCTACATATGGCAATATTTCCATAACAAACAATGAATTACAAAACTATGTCAATTCTTCATTGGCCAACTGTACACATGTAAGTGTCTACTTTGCCAGCAATCTCTGTAAATAATAGCGGAATAGTTTTACTAGCTAGCCTACAGAGTAGAAACGAACTTGGAATTAACTGAAATTAGCTCAAATTAATTAGAATTAAAAATTAAATCATTTTTATTTCCTACAACAAATCTCCAAAATCAAGAGGGTACAGGTCTGAGGTAAAATGATATTAATATCAATGTAATATAATTAAGGTAAAGTTAGGTAGGGAAAGCGTGAAATAAGTGAGTGTTAAATTTAATATATCCAAATAAGGAATAGATTAGGAAGTCAATAGCAGTGCAGTGTTTGAATTCCTGTCCGACAATGCCATCCAGAGATATTAAAATTTTTGCCATCTCGCCAGCCAACGAGTAATGCATGTATATCAAATTTGGAACTAGTTAGCTTAGTGCATAATACGAAGGAAAGGAAAAGTGCCTAGCTTCTCTCTCTTAGGATGGACGAATTTGTAAGTCCATAGAACGCAGGATAGGTGGTACATAACCTAACCTAGGCCCGCGAATAAGCCTGCCAACAAGAACGAAAGTAGTAGAAGTAATTCACCTCACTCGTGAATAAAAAAAAAGAAAAGAAATGTTTTTCGTTTCATTGTATTATAATCATACCTTCGTTGTTTTAAGTTTATAACTTGCATTACCACAAGGACATACATAAGTCTATACCAGAAATTCAGTGTTTGCGTTTCTTGTGTCGTAAAATTTAGCGAAGTAGTGTGTGTTGTTGTGGAGTTTGCCATGCGACGCCACTGTCACAGAACAAGCCAGATCCACTGAGCGATTAGCTGTGAACAGTTACGTGACCCCGTCCACCATCTTGTTGGGTACCTGTGTGATGTCACGAGCAGCCATCCTAAATCCACAGTGTGGATAAACAATGCACGCGGCTTTGTTTACATTTTCACCAGCGCTCAAAACCTTGAACTGTCATTCCAAATCACTTTGACTTATACCATTTACTGACGAATAAATTCCCTCGTGCCGCGCATACCTACCGTAACATCTTGAGTAGCCACTTGGAGATATTTTTCACAATATCTAATAATGGAAATTAGGCAAATGCCTTGCATACAAATTCCCTAAAGGGAAATTAACCAATTAGTTAGGCATAACAAATAATCGTTATCAGATATATGCTCCCAAAAGAGAGAGAGAGAGAGAGAGAGAGAGAGAGAGAGAGAGAGAGAGAGAGAGAGAGAGAATTAAATATTTACCAATACGCTAATTTTACCAAAATTAATTAGAGCATGATTTGTTAATCGTGTATTAGAAGGATAACCCATTACTTCACAAAAGCTATCCCCATTCAAAGTTATATACACTCTTCCATCTTTTGGGACAATTCCTGGGTCATTAGTGCACCTTGCATATTATAATTTTGCTTTCCTTTACTCATTCACAAGTATTGCGGTAATTTGCATTCACACTCGTGTGCTGGTACTTGTATCTATTTTCACACACTTCAATGTAAGAGCTGTAAGGTAGCTGAGAGGGCACTCACACCGTTTCTTAAAAGAAAAGAACGGACCAAAATAAAAGAACACTTCTGTCTCACGAAATAGTTTTGGGTGTAAGTGACAATTAACCACAGCTATCAAAACTGTCCACACGAGTGGGCCCCTTTCCAAGACCTACGTAGACTGTAAGTAATAATTCGTACATTGAAGTGCATTCACATGACTTCCTTCCTCTGCATGAAATCAGCCTCGCTAGTCCTTATGTAATAGTTACATTATTTAATACAGATAAATTCCATATCTGTATATAAACCCACGACCTAAAGGGTCATTGGCGAATTAGGAGTGTCACTGCGTAGTCATAAACAAGACATGAAACTAGATCATGCTGTGCAATGCTTGCAGTAGCCTGGTTTGCGTTTGCATGTCGAATCATTTTCTGAATTTGTAAAACAAAGCACAACACCGTCCATGGGAAACGGTTGACCTATTCACCCATAGCGGAAGCGCATGACTTCCGAGGCCGCAGGGCTACGTGTTCATTTTGTTCTAATTATGATAAATCGCTGAGATAGCTAGTGTTCCGCTATCGACGCGATGCCCCTATATTTTAGTTCACTTCAGATTACTCAACGGAGCGGTCATCCGACCAAACCATCTCTATACTCCAGTGATGGAGCAGCTAAGAAATAAAATTGTTAAAGTTGTACTACATCCGTTTGAGTCATCTCCCTTATTCTAAAGAAGAACCAACTCTACTAGATATCACTCAGACAAGAAGGGAAAGTAGAACCAACAATGCTTACGAACAACAGTCGTAAGAAAAGACATACTAACTGTCGCTGTCTTATATCATTATACCAAGTGGACAAGCGGGAGTTACACTTAGGAACTAGCCCCCCACGAGTGCCAAAAGAAGGGATTTTCCTTTCATAGTGCCACTAATATGGGGTACTGTAAACGAGTAACCAACATTAAGCTCTTCACCTTTTTCTTCTCCTCTTGCAGTGTGCTATTTTTCTTAGTACAGTCAGTTGTACCACCATTTAGTGTTGTTCCTTGGATGAAGTGACAACCTAGTGCAACCAAGAAAAAGTCCTGTGACTGTCCAAACCGTACCTGTGCCCTGAGATACAGAGTGCCAATAATAGTGTGTCTTCCATAAGGTTGCGAACCAAAGACCGCTCCATTAGTGTGACCTTTGCATGGCACACTCAACACAGTAGCACCTTATTGAAAAGGTGCCAGTCCATTGACGTGTAATCTAAGGGGCACTTCACCAATTCATCTTACTTCCCAAAACAATTTGCTTATACGTCCTAACCTACCACAATCACGGCGACGGAACGTTGCTGAGTCTTCAAAGACTCTTTGGTCTTCATTAACATGGGCAAGGATGCAGGTACACGGGAAGAGAAATCACCTTGTGGGTAAGGGGGAAGATAGGGTAAAAATCAGTTTTTGGGTGCAATCACTGAAATTCAGCTTAGGTATTTTTCGATGGAAACATGTGAGGTTTGCCAGACGTATGATATTTTGTAACATTACGTTCTCCTTGTCGCTTTAAATCGGTTATAGGGACAGTCCCATACCAGACACACCCACTCTCCGAGTATACCCCACACCAGGGGTTTTCAATTTTTTTTTTTTTTTTTATCACGTATCCTTTCGGATATTTTTAATGTCACTAATGCACCCCCTCCACTTCGTATAAAGCAAAACAATGTCAGGAAAAAATTCCATTGTGTATATTTGCAATTACTGTGATGAAGGGAAGTAAGTAGTACATAACTCTCTTGACGTAACCAGTATTATTGTAAACACAAAGAATTCCATAAAAAAACTAAAGAATCTTTTTATTTTAATTATTTACCTGTTTCTATGCAGTAAATTTTTGAAGGTTATGGTACTGGGCTGCAAGAACAAAATACATTATCATTACATTAGCAGCAGAGGGAGTTAATGAGATTGCTTTTCATCAGCTAGCCTAGTCAGCCGGGGAGCAGTTTTTGCTAAAGCACATCGAAGGCTGGCTTCCACATTCATTCGAGACCTTAGTTTTGATTTTATGACAAGTGAGCTGGAAACCCCAGTTTCACACAGATACCACGTTGAAGAGGAAAGCAACTGAGAACGGAGAGGCTCCTCTGCGACATGTGGATACGATTTGGATATTTTACACCAGAACCTGACTAAAGACTTTTTCTCAAATAGATAACAGGCACTGGAGCCATTCACAAGTTCAATAAACTTTTCCTTAATAGCATCATGAACAAAAGCAACATCTGTAAAGAAAGGGTCTTTGATTAACTTTACGTGTCCTTCAGACATATCATAAAAGTATCTGCCTATTTCACACTGTAGGAGGAAAGGCAATCCACTCTTTTAAGCTTACCCTTTGAACTACAGTCGAGGTGTCCTGCAGTGAGAGGCCAGGCCGCTAACCCTAACAAACTTGGCGTACCACCTGGTGTACGTGTGCTCGAGGTTGGAAACCCCTGCTATACACACTCACAACGTTACTTTTATAGTTTATGCTATTATTTCCATTTTTCAATTTTTTCCTTTTTCTTGTACAACTTCCATTGGTAAATGCCATGTTTGTTTGTTGACAACTTTCATAAGTTTCTCGTGTAGTTGTGTTGCTCCTGTGTGCCCCTGTGCTTCTTATCTGAAGGGCGCTAATTCACTGGTGTTGAGCGTTCATAATGCCACGTGTTAGGAAAAGAATGCAGCATTTACAAGCTACAGGCCGAACTTTAGCTAGTCGGCGTAAGTAAAGCCGTAAGAAAAATTGATGTAAACCTTAGGTGCTCTGTTCCTGTTACAACTCGTAGTGAAATTGAATTATCTATTGTTCATCCAAATTTGGGAGGAAGAATCTTTTAAAAAAAAAAAAAACAAAAAAAAACATTCTTCGATTGCATCTGCTTAAGGTAAAAAAACACCTAAATAGGGGCTACTCTTACAAAAAGTCCCATTAAAAAACCTTAGATGGTTTGAAAACATCAGGGAGGTTGTTTACTTTTCTTTTTTCGGACGTCATGGGGGAAAACATGTTGGCCAAAATAAATTGAATTATCTGTTGTTCATCCACATGGGGAAGAGAATCGTAAACAAACATCGACTGCTTTGCTACGTAAACACCTAATAGTCTACAAAGTCCATAAACCTTAGATGGTTGAACATCAGCAGGTTGTACTTTCTTTCGACGACATGAACAATGTCGCCAAAATGATGATAATTTCATGTCATCCAATGGGAGAGAGAATATTAAACAAACATGGCGACTGCTCTGCTAGTAAAACCTAATATATACTCTACAAATTCATAAACCTTAGATGGTTGAACATCAGCAGGTTGTACTTTCTTTCGACGTCATGAACAATGTTGCCAAAATGATGATAATTTCGTGTGGTGGTGATATTTCTCCTTCTAATATCCATACGGTCGGCTTTGATTCATCATTTACATTCTTGTGTGTTAAGTGTAAAAAGGTTATTTTCAAAAGAAAAAAGTATTGATTAAGAAAGTTAACGGTATATCGAGAGGTTCACGGGGAAAATACATTATCCGTAGTTGCTAGTGGAATGCAGCATGACTTGGGAGTGTGTGGTTTGCAAGACTTTGCCTCGAGCCTCGGTTCCAGTAAGTTGAGATCCTCGGAGGAATTCCAAAGAAAACAAGTACTTTAAAGACAGAAAGAAAGAAAGAAAAAATAGAATCAAGTCGTCTTTAGAGTCAGTAAGAAGAAAGAGAAAACATAGAAGGATTTTGATGATGGGATGTATGTGCCTAGTGGCTTCTAGTTGGCACTCAAGGTTTGGAACTGGATCACATAGCTCTGCATTCAATTAAGAACCAGGAAGAAATGGAAAATAGGCCTCTTAGGGATACTCCATTGGAAATATTAAAAGCGAGCCATGAAAGATACCTCGTGGTGGTCAGGAAATTCTTTCACCTCAAGGGAAAAGTAAGGGAATATTTTGTTTTATAAAGTATGTATAAAGTAAGCAGGCAGCTAAATGAGACAATTAACAACATATAAAATGCAAAGAACAGTATATCAGTTCTGGGTAAATATTATATATGCAAAATAAGTAATATTTGAGTCAAAATATCAAGAAACTTTGAACTTGATTTTCTCAAAACCTAGTTTTCAAGAATTTGGCTATATTGAGATGACTATAAAAGCTGCATTTTTTTTAACATATCAGAAAATGTAAAAAGTACTGGATTCTGCATGTTTTTTAGAATATTTTTCGTGTTTAAAATAAAAATTTCTGTGTTGATTATCTTTTTATGATAAAAAAACTCGAAATTGTAAAAAAAAAAATTAATTATGACTTTACTATTCATTTTATTGGAATTATTGATGGGCTTTTGTAAGTAGGTACAGTGATGCTCAATTCTCATGCGACAGGATTATTTTTGTATCGTCCTGATTCTGAGAATCAACGTGACGTTGCCAAGTAGTGTTAAACTTTTTCTTTTTTATTTCTAATGTCATACATGTCGAAAAGTTGCGAATTCACAGATAGCACTATTTCCCTTTTATGCATTGGTATAATCCATAATCCGTGTGGTTTTAACTGACTTTATTTATTTATTTTTTATTTATTTATTTACGTTCCTCAGTTTAAAGTACGGCATGACAAGGTGCCGCCAATGACAGCACGCTTAACATGCTCCTTATAACAGGAGACCTAATAAGCTCAACAGTCATCATAAAATTTTCAGAATAGGAATATGAATTACAAATTTTCTTTGAATGTTGAAGTTTTAGGCTATGTTCAAGCTGCCTGTATGTTGCAAAACGATTTATAGGCCTAAATAAATAATCTAATCCTTCTAAGACGTAATCTCTGTTACTAATGAATTTATTTGTAGAGATTACCTGTTCTTTGAGGAATAAAAGATGATGATGATTTTGATCATATGAAGAAGATGGATATTAATCTAAATATCATCAGTATTAATATCAAGTGTATGGAACACTTGTTTTTCAACTGGCTTAGAATATTATTTTCTTAAAATTCCTTCTGATCGCCTTTGTTGTATAATTTATTCCCTCATACGATAACTTGAAGTGCCAAAGTGTGTAGATAACCTCATTTGCTTTCTGGCCAGAAATTGTTAATAGAGATATGTGAATGGTAACTGTAAAGTAAAGAAATCTAACACACATAGGCCTGGGAACAAAATCTTGGCTTTGACCAAAGAATAATTGCATAGGCGAATATTTGCTAGCATTCCATAATTTTTTGAAGTATCTAAGAAATATAACAAGTAATTTTGTATGAATATCCAAATATTCCTCTAACAAGTATAAAATCAGTGTTTTCAAGATATTTTCATTGTCACTACTCACTGTAGACCTACGTTACACCAGTGGTTGTTGTTGCACCGCCACTGTAATGGTTGCGTCACACGTTGATATAAGTGGGCGCATTCTACTTTTGTATTTACATATTTAGTGATAGGAATAAATCTGTTTTTCCAAAGTGATATCTTATTTTGTTCCTTAGATTTTTATAAGTGAGTTAAGACAGAGGAGCCTTTGGTGATTTTATGTGAAATTAAGTCAGAAAATCCCAAAAAAAGGAGAGAAAGAGGCGGGAAAGATAATGCCTGATCGGTGAAATTAGAAACAAACAAACCAAAAGGTTTGTTCTTAAGGTGTAAAACACAAACCACAGTAAATGCACTTAGGGGCCAGGGAGAAATGAACTGTGCTGTCGGTAGGTCGTAATTGTGCATGTCAGCCAATCATGTTACTGTGTAAACTACGTTCTGTAGTTTAACCATAACTTTGATTGTTGAGAAATCAGGGCCCTGTTGTTTCTATATATAAAAGGCAATTTGTGCCTGTCTGTTTGTCTGTTCGCTATGTTTGTCTGTTTGCTATGCACGCCCAGACTATGAAAGCTAGGGCCACCAAATTTTAACCAAACCCCAACCCCATCCTCACCCCTGCATAAGCCCCTTTTTCATACCTCCTTATTTTTTATGATTTTTCGAGTTGACAGCTAGGGCTACCAAATTTTTACCATAGACTCGCCTCCTCACAAGGAAGGTTTTAGTCAAAATCCGAATTTCAAGAGCTGTTTCTAAGGGGACTTAACCCTCCTTTTTCATAACCCCTAATTTTTTACAACTTAAGTCACCCTCAGTAGTAAGGGGGGCAGCCCCTCTGGGAATGGAGGCCCAATGGTTTCCCACAATATTAGGGGACAGGAGGTCTGCACCCTTTTGACTTACCGCCCAGGGGAGAAGGGGGTCGTAGCCTACTTACCCCAACCTTCATAGCAGCGAGTTTTGCAGTCCCACACCCCTTAGGGAATTAGAGCCCAAATGGTCAAATTTGGTAACATGAATTAACATAAATGACTACAAAAACATTCAACATCAATATCAGAGTTTAAATATAGGCTGAGTTTTATGAAGGGCCATTTAAGGGGACCCTCACAGTGAAAATCTTTCCCAAGCGACATGTTGCAACATGTATGCACCTGCCTGACTGAGCCGGTCAGTGATGCAGTAGCATTGGGTGGGAGACATGTATGTCCAGGTTATTTAGAAGTGGTGCATTCAATAATACATTCGAAGGATAGGTGCAGCTGGTAGTATTTTATATAAATATAAGTATTAACTGTCCCCCTTTGTCTCATTTAGACAATTCTTATAACCTAACCTAGTAATATCAAGTTAAGATTAGTGTCAGGTGTCTGGTTGTTAATGAATAAACAAGCAATTATAACTGTCAAGAAATTTACACCAGAAGTGAAGCTGTGCGTGGTAGCAGGAGGGAGGAAAGTGTAGGAGAACAACAGAAGGCAAATGGGAGGCAATAACCAAGTGAGTTCCGACAATTAACGACTGAGTTAAGGGAAATTGCCACAAAAGACGGTGTGGTGGGGGTTGGCATCGCAGTTGCAAGCAAAGCAGTGCCACCATAAGAAACAGACTTAAAAGGAACTACCTATGTTAGACGCACCAGTGTCTAAATTCGACAACTTGGGGCCGAAATAAGTTTTTTTAGCAGTGAAGTGTTCATTATTTATGTAGTGGCAGGTTGGACAGACAGAAAATAGTGCTAATGAAACAAAAGTTAGTGGGCACCGCTTCCTGCCAAGTGAGGGATTGGCTGGTTGACTGGTTAGCTAACTGGTGAGTATTCTGGCAGTACCTCATGCAACAATTTGCTAAATCCCAGGTAGAGAAAATGGCAGTGAGAGAGATAGAGAGATATGAACTAAGAACCATGGTAGGGGAAACTATTGTGGCTTATTGTGACCGGATCTCTGAGGATTACAAGAATCGCACACTCTAACGGGAACAAACTGAAGGAGCCGAAGAAGCCTTCTGTTGATGAAAAATAATAAAAGTCCTCCCTCCCAGCATGACAGGAGACATGCTTGCTGAGAATGACATGTTGGGCTTGCATCCAAGGTACATATTATGTTGGATAACCTGGAGGAATGGCAGTCAAACCCCCAACCATTAATGGTGCCAGTCAAAGCATTGGCAAAGCTGGGATATGAGCAGGCCCCAAACAAGGTCGAGGAATAAAGGCTATGTGAAATGAATCTATGTGGAGAAGGCAGTTGGCAACAGGGTGTGTGTTGGGGGTGTGGGGAAGGACCAAATCTGATCTGAGTGGCCCTGTTCTGATAACTGAAGGTGTTATTGGTGTCGCCAGCCCCACCATGCTGAGAAGAAGGGACGACAACCGTTGGTGCAAGGGCGACGGTGGGGCCTTTGGAACTCCAGGCTACCTCCGCGACTGCCAAGTAACGGTTATGGCAAGAGGGGAACAAAAAATACCCTTGTGGGGCGAGAGGGGAGCAGCACAGTTCCACAAGGGGAAGTAAAGTAACCCCCACTCCTATCCAGCACCTTTATTCTGGAGCTGAGTGCAGAGGCGATGAGGCTGTGATAAAGCTTCTCCCCTTCAGCTCCGTGGGAGGAACCGGAATACCCATCCGAAGAGTATGGGTGGGAGATCATGAAAGAAAAGCCCTGCTGGATATGGGGCCAACGTGACACTGATCGAAGAGAAGCAGGTAATTGTACAGGTAAAATAGATAGGGGGGACAGTAATAGAGACAGCAGGCAACCACCGAATGGCGACCTGTTGTACTGTAATGCAGCCTACAGTGATTGTTGTCGGGTCATAGAACATGACTTTTATTTGGTACAGTCACTCAAAAATGCTTTGCAACATGTTCCAGAAGTTCTTGTTCGCTTACAATAGTTTATTCATTTGATATGTATTACAAGGAAATGTGCTTTTCTTATTCGATTATAGTTATTAATCATACGGTTAAGAATATAAAACAAGAATGGTGAGTGAAAAATCTATTACAAAAAATAACGAAATATTTTGAGAGGTTTCGCTCACGATGGTGGGGTAAAGGGTCAAATAACAAAGCTATAATTAGTCATCCATGCAATCCTTATGGGAGTAAATTCAGAGACTCTTCTTCACGCAAAAATAACCCAATGGAAATGTTTGGAAAGAAAATCTGGTAACCCTCAATGGATACTCAGTAGGAGAGAGAGAGAGAGAGAGAGAGAGAGAGAGAGAGAGAGAGAGAGAGAGAGAGAGAGAGAGAGAGAGAGAGAGAGAGAGAGAGAGAGAGAGAATAAATGATTGAATAAATAAATGATCATAATGGTGACGAGAGAAATAAAGGAATTATTATGACAGATATTAATAAAAATCAGTTTAAAGGAAACAGGAAGTAATTTCTCTGACACACTCTGTCCCCCGTAGATTTATGAAAGCCATCCGTTGCTACGAAAAATTAGTTTTCGTAATGCGTAGATCGTACAAAGACGGCAAAATCGTGGTCATGGACAGACTTTTATCTTGACAAAATCAACCAACTCCTTAATGACACAAGCACTCATGACAAATTAGCGAAAAATCCCCTACATCACGTCCCCACAGATTTTTTTTTTACTTTTTTAGAAAACTAAGATTAACTGGCAAAGAAAAAAAACATTAAATCACTGGAGAAATTTAAAATAATTAACCCAAAACTATGTTACTTTTATGACCTTCCAAAAACTCATGAATATAATCTTCAATTCAGACCTATTATCTCATGTGCCGGAGCTTTCAGTTATAAAATTTCTAAGTGGCTAGCTGGCCTCCTTTCCTCTTTCTTAGGCACATTTTTTCCCAGTCGCATGAAACATTCTGAAGATTTCTGTCACAAATTCAAAGAAGTACATATACCACTTCACTACTTAAAACTTTTAAGCTTATATGTAGAGTCCCAATTCACAAAAGTACAAGTAAAGGAGGTTCTACAGTTTTTGAGAGAAAAATGAGCCCCCTATTCAGATCATTTCCCACTAGTCCTAGATAAAGTAACAAAGTTGGTTGAATTATGTGCATCAAATAACGCCTTTATAGATAAGATTCGGGTGCAGCATGGGCAGCACTTCAAGTCCTGTTTTAGCCAATTTAAACATGGAATATATAGAAATCATAATAATAAATGCAATACGGTTGAGATATGTAGATGATAGCCTAACATTTTGGTATAATAGGTATGGTAATTTCAACGTATTTTGTTTCAAAATTAAATACATTAGTGCCCGACACCTAACTTAAAGTTGAAGCGGAAACCGATAACAAAATTCCTTTTCTTGAAGTTTTAATAATTAGAGACGACAGAATATAAATTTTCCGTATACAGAAAACCAAAATTTTCACTTTAATACACTCACTATTTCAGGTATCCTGGTTTTTTTTTAATCAAGATTGGCGTAACTAGCAATTTTTTTTAAGAGCCTTACAGATTTGCTCCTTGGATTTCCTGGAAAATGAAATTGAACTAATACACAAGCAACTTTCATCTTTAAAGTACCCTAACCATATAATTGAGAAAGTTATCTATAAAGCTATCGTGATCTTTTACGGTCCTCCTCAAAGACTGGAGAGACATCCAACAATAAAACCAAAATCCCACACCTGGACAGGATTATGACGTTGATACAGAGACTTGGAAACTCTAACCCTTTTTCTTTTACCTATCCAAATACCTAAGCTAAATCCTTGATTAATGTCCAACAAAAGCCAATCACCTAAAGACACAGGAGTATACGAATTCCCTTACCTCGATTGTGACCAATCCTATATCCGTTTTACAGGTAAATCACTCCCCCAGACATTAATACAACATAAATGTTCAGTCAGGTATGGCCAACAGACCTCTGCGATTGTTAACCAGATAAATAACCATAATCACAGAATAAACTGGAATTTGTCTTGTATAATTTATAGCAGCAATTGCCAGTTCAAAAGCCTTATTTTAGAAATAGCATTGATTAAACAAAGAAATATGATGAACCTCTCAAAAGGGGCTGGTACTCAGATATTATAGATAAAATCTTCCTTAAACCAGTGATAAGAAAATTAAGGAGAAATTGTCAACTGGAGTGACATATCAACTGACCTCTGGATCTCTTGACGTAAATGCTGCTATTCCATTTTAGTAGGGGGTTAGTTAGATCCACAGTATGTGGAGTGAGCTGGTATAAAAAGGGAGTGTCTTGCTGTCCCCTTCCAAGGATTTGGACTTGATGAGTTGTCAAGGGGAAACACCTGGAAAGAATCACTATTTCGTTCTAGCTAAGCCCCAAGCCTAATTAATCAGACACCATCTTTCCATGTACCAGTGAAGAATCTTTCCCTCTAATCAGCAGGTATACTCTGCCGGGTAGTCACCATGCCTCCAGTACATTGACTGTCATAAAAAGGGCAAGTTGTAGGAGATCAACAGGCAGTCGATGATATATATATATATATATATATATATATATATATATATATCTATATCTATAATATATATCTTTATATATTATATATATATATTACATTATATATATATATATATTTGTAATAATTATATATATATATATATATATATAGATAGATATAGAATATTAATAATAGTATAAGTAAATAAATATATATTATATTTTATATCTATATCTTTATAATATTATGTATATATATATTATATATATATATAATAATTATATATAATATTATAATATATATATAATATATAATAATAGATCATACATACATGTTGTTTGGATGTACTATGTATGTCTTGTCTCCTAGTAGTTCGACTGCGTTATTCAATGTAATTCCTGTCATTCCCTTCTTTGGTACTCTGGCTTTTAATTTCTCACGTTTTCCTCCTCATTCCCGTTCGTTTCCACGTCGAAAGTTCTCCCTCTGGGCTCGTTTTTTTAATCAATCAAAAGCAACGGAACTTAGGATAATGGCGGTAGGGTAAGGGCAATAATAATTGTCAGGGTAACGTTTTACCCGGCGAATTCTGCTCACCTATGTTAATTAGGTGAAACGAACGAAATAATGTTATGAATTTTCCTTGATTACCGTAATTAAAACCAACTAATTGAATTATATTTAATAGTTTTTATGCGGTGGAAGGATAAGTTTAGTATTCCAACAAAAGAGACAATTTCCAGAGAAAAAGTGAAGTCTATAGAAAATGATTTTTTTTTTATGACTGAAGAATAAATGTCATAATTATTGTGCAGTGATACTATTTTCATTATCCAAGAGAAAGCATGAAAATAAAAAGAAAGGCTTTCAAGAGTATTGATTGATAATGCTTTATTTGGTTCTTTCATTTTTACATGCAAGGAGAACTTGCAAAAGTCGGAAAAATTGGTATGAATATAATGGTAAATGACATCCATTTGACTTTCACTGAACGGCAGTATTCTTAACGTTACATGGTTGTGGTTAGAAAAACAAAATGAATAATCCCTTCAAGCGATTGTGACGTTTGCCAAGGCAGACGTCTGATAGAAACCCGAGAACTTGCAGTACAACTAGAAGAACGGAAACTGGCCAGTGCAACCACATAACTCAACCGGAAACACTTCTTGTTTCAACCGCCCTCTTAAGCCTCAACAGCAATTACTCATGTACGTCTTCTGCCTCCTACCTCTTCACCCCCTCCTCCTCCATCTACTTCTACTTATATTTCCAGTCACAACCATACCTCCATGATTTACACATCAATGACTCACATAATCCCACACCCACACTGGAGGCCGCCAAGGTCGAACTATTCTGGAGGGTTCAGGTATGTTAGCTCGCTCAATCACATATGATTCCATCCTCATCTCATCATCTTCATCAAAACTCCCACCCAATTCCTCATCACTTTCATCAAAAATCCTATGTAATGTCTAATGCATGACAAAGTACACCATCAGCCTCAACATTATTTTCTGATATTAGCTTTGTCACAAAACCCTCTCTCCTGACATATCCTCACAAAATGTTAACTAATGCCTTTGCCATTTTCTGACCCAATCTCTCTCTAAACAACAAATCTATTTGGCCTGCGGTCCAGTATTGTCATATAGCTCCTTCCTTAGTAATGTGTCACATCCATTGCCAATCTGCACCAATCTTTTCTTTACACTTAACTCGCCATGATCATGCTTAACAGGCACGGGATCAATCAACCTACACTGCAAACATGCATGGATGCAGTTTTCAACATCATCTCTCTTCATTTGAGGATCAACTAACTGTGCTAAATAAATGATCTGTCATAAGCAAAATGATGCCTATCAAGCAACTTATGTAAACTCACTGCACATTTGGGCACCTGAAACTCACTACAAAGCCATTCTTTTCTCACTCTGGTTAGTAATTCAAATTTGTTCTGACAAGAGTTTACCAGCATCACAGTGACATCCAACTTATACTCATCAATTATATCTTTTATCACAGCTAATCGACAATCCACCAACATATCTGACATTAAAAAACCTTCACCCTAAACGCTCCAGTAGATTTCATGCATCCAACTCAACATGGTTGCTGAAACTGTTATTATCTCAACAGATTCAGGATCCGATTTTATTGCTAAACATATTCCTTTACCACCACATCTAATTCATCAGCATTGATGTGAACTGCATCAACTGGCTTATGAAGTCATACCCCCATCCTCAACAACCACTCCATTCATCTCCAAAGCTAGGCTACTAGCATCACACCAAATTTTGCCATTGCTAACTTTAACATCAGGAACAGACTAATAATCACAAACAAGGTCGTCATCCTGCCCCCTTTTAACCAATTCCTCCACCAACAACTGAGCCTTGCCTCCAATCCAGTCATCCAAAGTGCAACCTTCACTTATTCTCTTCATGTAACTACATGGCACACGAAGCTATCCACAGACTGGAGAATGTCCCACTAGCTGCTTACCACAAACAGAAAACAAATGTCTGCGGGACAATTCACTAAAGGGATCAGGTTGCCATGTCTAAACTTCAGTTTTCTACTACTACTACCACGATAAAGAG
>NC_061100.1:53104375-53126875 GCF_015104395.2 Macrobrachium nipponense
GACGTGGAGGATATATGCAATGGTTCTGAGTTGAAATTATGTTACTATTTCCTCCGTAACATGTCCTATTGTTGAGAAATACAATGTTCATTGTGCCTATAATTAAAAAGAGTTGAGACACTAAGAGATTTGCTTGTAGTAATGTAGTTAAAAGCTTGACATTTCGGAAAAGCACACTCTTGGTAATGCAAAGCGCCCTATATTGACTCTTCTTCTAGATGCAAAGTAGACAAGATGTGCTTTATTTGTCTGTGTTGCAGATGGCCATCCTTAACGAAGCCTTAGGTAATTGTACCTCAGTTTAATCCAATGTTATCGAGGCCTATCTTTGCCTTGTATTATGTCAAATAGTAACACTACATTCGTAGGATTGATTGAATTGTGATTTCAGTGATTTGTAACAAAATTGTCGCAAAAAAGGACTGGATCTTCCTTCTCCATGACAAATATTTTACAACACTCAGCATTAGCAAGCAGAAGAAGAACACAGCTGGCTGGGCTGGTAGTTCTATCGTAATATGCATATGTGGGTAAAGAGTATTACTGATGAATCCATTGATGTTGTGAGTTGTTTTGTCTCAAATTGAGATTCTGTTTTTTAGTATGTTTGGCTGATATGTTGCTAAATTATCCAGTGTCGAACTTTTGATAACAAACCAAGGTGACGGCCAAGGTATCACAGCTCACTCAGCCCCCTTTCTCAGGGTGGCCTAACAGAGATCAGAAACGAGGTAACTCGAATTGTCTTCTCCACAGCCAAGATGCGTGTATAGTAAGTCTGCACCAAGGTGTAAATTTTATCTGTAAGTAATTTCATCATTCTAGGGTCTGTGTCCATGAAACTTTAGTATTTAGTAATTTAGTGATTGCGCTGTGGTTATTTCATGAATTTGTAGATCAAAAGAGCAGATGTGGGGATAAAATTTGGGTAGTTGTGAAACTGTAATTTTGTCTTATGAGCCTCCTGGCTGACCACTTGGTCAATTTAGTTTGTGATATTAAATTTTGAATAGTCTACTCATGTAATAAAATTTTAAATCCCTACTTTATTTTGCTGGACCTTCCATAAAAATCCTGATGTTTGTAGGTTTCACCCATCTCGGAGACAGACTCTACCCCAGTGGTGGGAAAATTGCGACAATTAACGTAACTTTTTGCGTATTAATTGCAGCCACCATGTGCGTTGCTAAAAATTAGTGCCCAAATTTTCCGAGACATATTTCCCATCCATCCATACATTTCCCGCTTTCAATGTAAGGCGAATTGCCACGTATCAGGCAGTCTGGCAGCTATAGTGAAATGGTTCTTTTTTGTCTATACACATCTATCAGTCATCACCTCTCCTCCCTCATAGATTAATGACAAAATTCTTGTTGTCTTGTAAATTGTATGAAAAACGAAAGAATACCCCCTTTTTGAAGAAAACAAATTCTCGATGAAATTGACTAGCCCGATCTGCTCAGGTATAAAACTGCCCCGCACCCAGATTTCGCCCTCTTCCTTCTAATTAACATAGTTGAGACAATAACTCTTGCTAGTCTTGTGCATGGTGTGAGGGTGTGAGCTTGGCATGGAGGGAGGTGCGATTCACCAAAATCATGCATCGTTCATATTTGTAGCCATCGGTGGGCTAACTGAGGTTAATTATTGCTCACTTTGTTTTGTCATCTTTCGGAAATGTGTCACCATTTGTTTCAGTGAAAGTGAAATTTGATGTAAAGAATTTTTCAGTGTTTTTGAGTGGTCGTGTGGCCACGTAGATTTTGTCAAAATTTAGTGTGCTGAGCCACCTAAGTTCAAGCTTCATTACCTTGTTTTGCTGTTATTTTAGAAGAGTTTAGTTTTGTAATAAAACAGTTAAAATCATACGTGTGTGCCTTTCAAGTTGTCCTTGTGTACGGGCTGGAACTTGTCCATTAAAGTAGGGCTATCAGCCTCATAACATCTGGCTAGAACCTTAATAAAAGTTGCCATAACATTCGTGATATTTGTGGTCCTTCGTCAAACTGAATAGCCCTAAGGATCCAGTCCCAGAGCAACAGCAAATCAATTATGGTATTTAATGTCTTAATTCTGGGTCACTGCCTCATGCCTCCCGCGTAGTGAAGACGTGGAAGTAAAATTTTACCGTAGGCCAGGCGGGTTGATATCAGATTTGTCCAAAGCATTGCCCTTCTGGCGATGGAGGTATTATTTTGCCATTGTTTATCTCGGAGGGAACAACCTCACGAGAGAAAGTGCCTATGAAGTTTGGGGCAAATTAAAGTCGTTATTGGACCGCATACGATCGATCACTGTAACCGTGGCAGTGTGCAATCCGGAAGAACGATCTTATCCAACAGCGAACTACTTTGGAATAAACCCCTCAGAGTACCTCACAAGGATTAAGAATTTCAACATGCAAATACAAAGGTATTGTGGAAGGAATAGAAATCGTGGCATGAGGCAGTGAATGAACCCTGTAGCACACCGTGCAGGACGCACGTGTGACAATGTCCAGTTTGGTGAACATGTGAGAACTGTTTTCTAGAATCGTATTGAGACTGACCCGAGGTGACCAGCTCTGACAGGTCAACAAAAGAATAACTAAGCTATAATCAATGCTGGGTATTGTGCTAGTGTAATTTAACGTAACGAGAGCTGTCATTTTCCTTACCCCTAGCTAATTGACACCCTTGTAGTCCTTCTGACAGCGACGATCGCTAGAGCCCCATCTGCTCGATTCAGTAAACAGCAAGGTTTATCAGAATTTGTTGGAGTAATCACTAGAGAGTAAAGTTATTAATACCCTGGAAGATCCAGGCCAAGTTATAACCTTGTTATTGAGTCATATCGCACGTTGACTAGCATAATACAGCCAAGAATACACTTACCGCATCTCAAAGAGCTACCCCTACCCACGTTCAAAGGCTAAAAAAGTGAATTTGCCACATTCACTGAATTGTTTGATGCTCATATGAATAGCAGACCTGATCTAGGCGATGTTGCTAAGTATACCTATTTGTTAGATTCATTAGAAGGAGAGTTGCTCAAGGTCGTTCAATCCTTGAGTATAACAGCTACGAATTACTAAGTTGCCTGTGATTTGCTTGAGAAATATTACGGCAACCAAAAGCAGACACTAGTCATTCTGCATAGAAGGCTAGCTGATATTTTTGTCCCCAATTCAACTATGTTGACCTCAATTCTGAATAGAGCTAGCTGTTTTAATTGAAAAAATCACATGTTTGAGCAGAACCCTGTTAGATCGCAGCATGTTATTAAGTCTTATCGACCAGAATTTGTCGCAAGGACAAGTCTATTCAAAAGTAGTTGATTATCTGCGTTAATGTGATTTTTCATTGAACAAGTTATTTAAAGTGCTGGATTACATTATAAGATCATGGAGGATGATGTGTTGCAAAAGGAAGAGGAATTGTCAAGCGCTCGTAAGAAGGGGTCTGAAGCGAACGCTAACCGTGCAACCGCTTGCCCATTCTGCAACGGTAATCACTCCACTTCTCTTTGTGTAAAGTACTCTACCGTGTTTCAACTGCCTTGCGTCTGGCCATGCCAGTAGGCAATGTAATGTAAAGCATAATTGTAAGTTATGTGATGTCCTCCTCAAAACCATCACAAGTTGTCTCACCGCCTGTAAGGAACTCAGGCACCAACTGTAAGATAAATCAAAGAACACAGTCAAAAGCCAAAGACGAGAAACTGTGTGTAACTGCTAAGACAGTCAAGGACGATCCTTCAACTGAGTTGCTGGCTACTTTATTGCCAACCACTACCACTATTGTGTATTCACGTAGCAAACCCCTTTCCACCAGAGTATTTTTGGATACCAGTAGCCAATGCAGTTTCATTTCGAGTTGGCTTGTGAAGAAGTTAGAATTGCCACTTATTAAATGCGTTTAGTTGAATATTGCACCATTCGGCTTGCAGATTGTACAAGGCGAGTACGATGTAGTTTCATGTAGAATACACGTAGGTGCCCGAATAATCCGCACTAAACTCGATGTCCATGATGATGTAAATACTCCCATAAATGTTGGCCTTTCTAATGTAAAAGCACATTTGCAGCGCTAAGGTTGCACTATGGTCGATGATGAAATTAATAGCGATCTTCTTACTAACCTTAATATCCAGGTTGGAGCAGATTACTTTAGCTTGTTCGTCCTCTGTATGGACAAGATTGATGGAGTAAGTTTGTTTGTGACGCAATACGGCGTAATACCATATGGTCGCGTACCACAGTGGGCCCTAGAGGGGATAAACGCATCTGTTGTTCGCACATTATGAGTTTGTCGAGACACCCCAGAATGGAAATTGGATACCACAGGAATCGCTTTCCATGAACAAAGACAGAACCTTCCTACGGTGTATAGTAAGTTAGAGAGTGGCGTACCTGTTCACACTCACATTAATAATTTTCGTAAAACAATTGAGCCTAGTCATGCGTAATGTCATAAGTTTCATACAAAATAGATTAGTTAATGTTACTAATACAAAGAATGAGTTAGTGTTGCTGCCCTCCAAGAGTACTCTAGTACCATTGTATCTCACGCATCTCCATGAAACTCACATGCATTTTGGAGTTAATGTTCTGATAACTCTTGTCCAGCAGGAATGTTGGAGCCCAGGGTTGAGGGCTACTGCTAAGAAAGTAGTGGGGAGAGGTAGAACATGTGTGTTAGCCTTCAAACCTCTTCTCCAACAACCACCACTTCCACCCTTCCTGACCGACAGGGCACTCATGACATGTGCGTTCGAGAAGGTAGGAGTAGACCACCCGGGGTTTATACTCATAGAAGGAGTGGGGCACATTCTCATCGTCACCTGCTTGGCCAGCCGTGCAGTATATCTCGTTTACTGCAGTGGCCTGGACATCCATACCATTGTTCTACTACTTCGACACTTTGTGGCCACCCATGGTGCTCCTTCGACTGTCTACAGAAATAGTGCTATGACCTTCAGGGCCGCAAACACTTTCCTCCAAGAGGTGTGCAACAAGGATGTTACCAGAGCATTCCTGTGCTGAACAGGAATCAAGTGGGGTCTTCAAACCCCTGATCTCCTGGAAGGGGGATTTTTTGAAAAGCTGATTGGGGTTGTTAAGAGGATGCTCGCTACAACGAAATCTGTTCACCGAGGAACAACTCAGAGCCCTAATCAAAGAAGCCGAAGCTGTGGTCAACAACCGCCCCTTGATGTACTTGGGAGACATGCGTGAGAACGAAGCTCTCACACCATCGCACCTCATCCACTGAACTGACGATGTGCCAGATCCATTGCCAATATTTCAGGTTGACAGAAACTATCGACTGCTTTAAAAAGTACTGGAGGGAAGACTACCTGAAACCTCTGCAAGAATTTCATGACCTGTGAGACGCCCTGCTGACTGCACTACATGTAGGCGACCTCGTGCTGGTGAAAATGGACTTGGCCCCTCAGCAGAATCCTCGAGTTGTATCCTGACGAAAACGGAGTCGTCAGGTCCCTAAAATCCCTGTTTGAGGGAGAGGAACATCTGCGTGCAACGCAACACATCGTCCCTCTTGAGATGAACACCCATGACGACGAGCAACGAGAAGATGATGCCCAGGACGACGAGTGGGAAGAAAATGTAAGTAATAGTGAGCCAGAGATAGACATTAGCGATGAAATGAATTGA
Organism: Macrobrachium nipponense; assembly: GCF_015104395.2. Taxonomy (NCBI): domain Eukaryota; kingdom Metazoa; phylum Arthropoda; class Malacostraca; order Decapoda; family Palaemonidae; genus Macrobrachium; species Macrobrachium nipponense. The sequence continues at coordinate 53,110,032 of NC_061100.1, forward strand.
CAGACTGATGAACTCGATGAAAGTGGTCATGACGTAAGTAGTGTTAGGAGTGAAATGAGCGAGACAGTACGTGATGCAGGTATCCAACGGAAAAGGAAGGCTGCAGAGGAGCAGGGAAAAATGATGTTGGAGTGGGTAAGAGACAATTTGATTTAGTGTAGTGTATGTATTTGTTGAAGGTAAAGAGGTGAACTCTGAAAGTGTGCGTGTTGGAAAAGAGTTTTGAAGGAGCTAGTGCTGAGACTCTGCTCTCTATATTCCGTTTTCTGTTGAGTCGTTGCATGAGACCCGACCATGACGAACTTGCCAGAACGTCTTATACATGTGTTGACATGTGAACTTTGTACTTATTGCAACTCTTGTATTGCATGGGAAGATTACTAAATCACCTATACATAATTGAATCAGTATATTATTGATTTGCCTGCCATTGATGATGGCCCTGTTACGAGTATGCTCTGTGATGAGCACTAAGTGAGTTGCAAGTTCCTTGAAGATTAATCTTGACTTATTCCATTGTTTTGCATTTATCATTGATCAAGCTATGCTTGAGTATTGATACTGACCTGATTTTTCTGTTGATGCCTAGAGATATATGCTTTCATTTTGATGTGATCCTGCTGCCATGAGATGGTCTGAATTGCTTTGTAGTATGTTATAATAAATTGATTTTGCTTGAAATTTGCTGAACCTTTTATTGCAATTATTACCATGAGGCTTACAATTTGGACATTGCTTTTGATTCTCTTTTGATTATTGAATTGTGTCCATTGCCTTTTTGAGTGATCACTCCGTATTGCACCTGTTTACTGTCGAAAGCTATACCGGTACTGTAGCACTACACACGAGCCTAGGCTTCGACGACCTGTTTGACCATGTTTGCCTACTTCGTCCGATTGCCTTGTTGCCTTCCCACTTTCCTTCCCCCCTTTCGAAGACTGGAGAATGCCGTGAAAAAATAGTGCACGAATTTTCCGAGATGTATTTCCTGCCCATACATACATTTCCCGCTTTCAATGTAAGGCAAATTGCCACGTATCAGGCAGCCTGGCGGCTGAAGCGAAATGGTTCTTTTTTGTCTATACACATTTATCAGTCATCGCCTCTCCTCCCTCAAAGATTAATGACAAAATCTTGTTGTCTTGTAAATTGTTTGAAAAACGAAACAATGCTTCCTTTTTGAAGAGAACAAATTCTTGATGAAATTGACTAACCCGATCCGCTCGGGTATAAAACCGCCGCGCACTCCGATTTCGATTTCCTTCTAATTAACGTAGTTGAGATAGTAACTTTGTACGTGGTGTGCAGGTGTGACCTTGGTCATGGAGGGAGGCGCGATTGAACAGAATCATGCATAGTAAGTAACCGTTCCTATTTGTAGCCATCGTTGGGCTAATTGAAGTTAATCATTGCTCACTTTGTTTTGTCATCTTTCGGAAATGTGTCACCATTAGTTTCAGTGAAAATGAAATTTGATTTAATGAATTTCTCAGTGTTTTTCAGTGGTCGCGTAGCCATTCATATTTTGTCAAAATTTAGTGTGCTGAGCCACCTAACTTCACGCTTTATTACCTTGTTTTACTGTTATTATTGAAGTTTAGTTTTGTAATAAAACTTAAAATCATACATGTGTGCTTTACGAGTTCTCCTTGTGTATGGGGTGAACCTGTCCATCAGCCCCAGAAAATCTGGCACGAACCTTAATAAAATTCGCCATAACATTAGCGACAACGTCTTCCAGAATTCATCCTTTGTTCATTATTAAGTTCTTAAGCTATCAGATTTAAAGTAACTTTTCAGTAGCCGAAGTCCATATTATTTCATTGTGGGGCGAGGGGATGAGCATCTTAGTGCATTGCCTCGTCTGAAATTTTTGTGGTTTGTGATTTGTGATTCTTTTACTTGCTTCATGACTTCGCCATCAGTAGATTTTTGTAAATCCATCTATAGCTTAAGTTAACGTAAAATAATTGTAAATTTACATACAATTTTTCCCATTACCGTATCATTATACAGCTTGGGAATGTTTTTTGTGCCATGGTATGTTTTTGTAATACATTTTGAAAATGATGTAAATGCCACCCTGTAGAGCTGGTTCAAAGCACGAACCGACTATAAAAATCGAGGATATTCTCGACAGTAACTGTTGAGTCTACATGAAAAACATATGTACTCTCAAGACAAATGATGTTCCTTAGAAGTATTCCTCGCTTACATATTGTTCCCTACTCACAGACAAAACAATGAATAAAAAAAACTTGTGTAAGTTTGTCCCCCCCCCCCCCCATTTTCTGTATTCTGCTCAAGTAAATACAGCATCCGTTTTCTGTAAAGGCCATGTCTCTGTTCACTTACATAAACACAGGTAGAGACTAAGTTGCTGGCCAGTGAAAAGAGAAATAGCAGAATAAAGGTTATGAATAAAGCAGTTATGTAGAAGACAACGGTAAAAAGTAATGAACTAGGGAGCAGATGGAGCGAAGGACGAAAAAATGAATGTTAAACAGTAACAATTAAGCAATGGCTATGGGAGATGGTCTAATCTTAAAACAAACAGTGAAAAAAAGGGGGCTGGGGGGCGACTGTCAGGACAAATACAATACTGAAGGTGGAGATCATGCTACAGATCTGATGTGTTGCTGGCTTATTTACTAAATAAAAAAACGCATTTTCTTTCTCGCAATAATGTTTAAAGGGGGGACCTAACGTATGGCTGTAATGAACACTAAATAATTTCTTTGAGTGAATAAATCATGGAAGGCTGTTCGAGGAGATAAGCTAAAAGGGTAAACAGTGAGCGGAAGGGAAGAGTCTTGATTAGTTACACCAAATATTGCAAGGAAAGAGGCATAGTCCTAAAAGGACGGGATAAGAAGAAAATGAATCTTTATACGTGGAAAATGAAATGAATATCTCTTGTCTAAGAGGAAAATGTAGAGGCATCTGAATATATATAATAAAAATCGGTGACTATTTCACACGAAAAGAACACAAACGGAGAATGTATATGCAAAAGAAAATATTAAGAAGGTTTGAATTACATAGAAAGAAAAACTTCGAAAAAGGCCGATAAAATGAAAACCAAAGGACCCCCAATGAAGGACAGGAATAAAATGAGGAAAAGAATCAGTATACTTTGAAATATAATTCATGAAATTGAAGAAAAGGGATGAAATAGTTCATGATGAGAAAAGGGAAATATTGATAACATCTAAAAATCAGATTCTTGCTTTAAGACAATACTGCAGTAAAGTTCCGTAATGTATAACGAAAGTTGCCGGATCATCAATACAGATTGAATAAAAACAAAAAAACAAACACGACCTATAACAAGAGAAAGGAAACCAAAGTGAAACCGCATAACCGACAGAAACATGAGTGAATAGGCAAAGGGAAATTAATACAGAATATGCAAAGATAAATTAAAACATGGAGGATCATTAAGCAAGAGAGAGAACTACCGTAAAGATCCACAGTTTCATAGGCAGATGAAGGTCAGTTGTGACATTTGACCTTAACTGTGTATGAAACTGTGGATCCTTCTGGTAGTTTTCTGTTCTTGCTTAATTATCTTCCATGCTTTATTTTTCTTTTCTGTATTAGTCTTCCACTGCCTATTCACTCCTGTTTCTTTTGTTTACACAGTTTCACTTTGCTTTTCTTTCTCTTGCATATATTGTCATAATTTAAAGCATCCTGCTTAATTTTATGGATATATCCACCTAAAAATACCACCCTTTCAAGAATAGTGATTTTTATTATTATTGTTGTTCTTCCTGTATCGAAGTCGTATAAAGTATTCCAGAACTACACTGAAAGTTCTCTAGTCTCTCAGTGATTACAAAATTAAACTTTGTTCAAAGAATAACTTTGTTTAGTTCTCCACTGATGTGGAGTTTAACCTTTGTATCACCCTTGCCGCTTTATGAAATGAAAATCGAAGAATAAGGTTTTAGTTATAATCTGATATTTAAGACTTTTTCTTCTAGTGCGAGTGATCTGCTTCTAGTACTTCTTTGCATGCTCATAAAGTTGTCTCATTAATTAGGCATGGGATCTCTTGATGTTATCAAGGCACCTTTATTAACTCCAAATGGAGGAGCATAATCATAAAGTCTTAAATCAGAAAGAACGCGACTTTCAGTATCCATCTTTCGTAATCTTCAGAATGGGAAAACTAAGAAATAATGAAATAAGGATGAAATGGAATATGAAAATTACCGCTTTCGTGATTGCACAGTATGATGATAGTTGACAAAATAACAAGTTCTGGTTAGCCCCAGTAAAACCATTTCCCTTCAAATCAGATTTTTTTTATAATGTCTAAAACCATTCCAAGCATTAAAGAAATGTGCATGAAATGTAAACTTAAAAATTCCAAAGATAAACTTTTTCTTTCTTTGTAGTTGTTAATCAGTTCGAAAAGACAAAACTAGAGTTTTAATATTATTTACCAAACCAACTGAAGTATTTTCTATGCACGTAGACATTACTGCTTTTCCATAAATGGTAAGCATACCTTGGAAACAAAGCAGTTATCTGAAGGAAAGTCCGGTTAATACCAAACGTAACTTTCATATGTAAATAAACTAAACTTTCAGCTGCTCGTCAGATTTTAACTAAACACTGTTGGACAGAAATTCGAGTGTCATTTCATTGCTGTAGATTCAAAGCAGACATATTGAGAATTTTTGTTTTTTTATCTCATGTTTTAAGTCAAAGCACTTTGAATTCACCAACTTTGCATATTGTCAAACCTACAACAACTCAGGAATACTGAGTGACATCACACATTACTATTGCAGACCTGATACATTAAAGAAGGGAATTTTGGATAATAAAAAAAAGATTTAAGAGAGAGGTTTTCATTGAAGAAAAAAAGAAAAGAAAAAAAAACCGTTCTTTTCATTAAAAGAGACATTTCTATCAGAGTAATGTAGACTGAAGAGTGACTACTTACGTGTATAGCGAGGTCCAGGACAAGCGTGTTTTATATCTATGCAAGCTCAAAAGATGGCACGATATACAGATTCCAGATTATTCCAAATGAATGCTGGTTATTGACTGAGCTTGGGAGTCAGAAACAGTTTGAAATGTTTCGACGAGGAGGAAGGTGAACGTTAAAGCCAAAAAAAAAAAAATACGGTTTTAAGGTAAATAAATATATGATAGAAATATTAAGCATTAAACGGTATGGATGGTATTAGGATGGGAACTGGATTGAAACAATAGCTGAAGTTAGAGAGATGGAAAGGTCTCAGGTAGAATTAAAAAGATCATAGAAGCGAGTTTTTAGCCAACTCTCCTAAATGGAAATGAAATGCGATGGCTAAATAAAAAAAAGAAAGTGGATGTTCCTGAAAGGAAATGTGTGTGGAGGGAAAGAAGTATAGTTACAATCGTGTGGTGAAGAAGTTATCATAGGCGTAAAGATCAAGAAATGTCTTTTGATTTGGTTTGTAATTTGGAGAGACGGAGATCGACAGCTGGGGACAATGGTGTATAATTCGGTGGTGTTGTGAGGATGGAGGAGATGGACACAGACAAGTTAGAGTAGATTTAAAAAGAAATTTTCGCCCATAGTTTTTTTTTCTCTCTCTCTCACACCCTCTTTGGGCAATCGGCTATCATACAATATGTGTGTTTGTGTTGAAGTTCTTATTCGTGCATGTGTTCGTAAAAGCGAGTACGGGTGCGTGACTTGAATCAGTTTCTGGTGTACAATATTTTTTTTTTTTTTCTTATCATAACGATAGTATGAAATTCTGGTTTCCTGGCCAGAATAAACTAGGATGGTTTACTGAAAGGAGCTATAATCACAGAAGTTCAGGTTCTCGACTGGGTGCCTGAGCTCAGACAGACTGACTGGCAACAAAGACGCGTTTTGGCAAGTTCCGGACGAGGAGGGAATGAGGGTAAAACTGGCGGTCGAGGGTATATTGCCTCAAGTATATGAGGTCGTGGAAGTTGCTCCATATCACCAAGACGATGTCATTCAAAGTTTTTTGTTGTCCAACTTTGCAAATTCTCAAATTCATTTCTCTCTACTGAACCTTTATCATAATTTTTTTTGAGGGGGTTGGGGGCGAATTCCAACATGCAGAATGATTTTAAGATTTATTGTGGGCTTACCGACGTTACCGATACCTGAAATAATGAAAGATTATTTCTTATATGAAAACGGGATTTTCTGCGACGGGAAAAATACAGGTCATAAAATCTTGAATCCCTCTAAATGGGTCATGGGTCGAGAGAGATTGAATGAACTCCAAGGGTATAATATGACTTAGTCTGACGTCAGAAATTTCTACTAAGGAATGAAGGTCATTCACAGCCTATAGTAAAAGACATGTCAGGAAAAAAACCTCTAGTACGTGGCGACTTTCTATGCGAGTTTTCTGAAGCCAGTTCTATAAATATAGATAAGCACATATGAATATATGGTCTTTTACTCACATCTTTACTAAACTAATAATTTTTTATAATGACGTTATGCTGAAGACAGATTTTAATTTTAGTTGTTGTGGAGTGCAGGTATCTCTGCAAGCAAGATTTATTACATTATCATTTCTGTAAAAGACAAAGCAATGAGAAATGGAACCGTCTGGCTGTATTTGTCCAAGATACGCTAAGTTCATATCAGTGAAAATCCATTTTTTACAGGGTCGTGGACTACTTTGAATCTCTTCACTTTTAGCATCCTGGAGAAAAAGACGGACTTAGACTGTGATTCCAAAAGGAAGAAGAAAAAGAAAGAAGTAAAATACACGCCGAAGTTTCTTCGGCTCAATCAAGTTTTCTGTACAGCGTTTAATGCTATATGAAACTGTCCATGTGCTGTAGAAAGAAACTCTCAACCACGACCGGTCAGCGCTCAGTTGCTCCTCATATGGGTCAAGTGGAGACGGACGATTATCGTTAACTTTAACCCTAAATAGAATATAAACTACTGAGGCCAGTTTGATGTTTGATGATTGGAGGGAGGGCGGTCAACGTAAAGGATGAGTCTGTCTAAGGATGTCAAGGGAAAATATTTGAGTCAAGGAAATAACGCTGATAAATGACGAATTATGTACTATCCAGTACATGCAGGTTTGGATATGCTTTTGTTTAGTACTTTCGTATTCCTGATAATAATTGTAATGTTAAGAGATTCACAGTCTCGTGAATACAAATTGTTAAAAAATATCCACAATTATTTATCAAAAATATGTCTTTGTTCTATTTTTACATAGAAATATATTCTGAATACATAATTGCGGATATTTTTAACAATAATTATAATAATGAAAACCTTTTTCATCTATGAACATACCACTTATTTTTCTTCTTAGCAAAGTCTCCGTGTCACTACCTTCTTTGCTGTTTGGTAAAACTGGGGTAAGAGAGACGAATATTAAGTCTTCACATATGGATGTTATCCGTTAATTATTCTGTCCGTTTGTTTTTATATGATATAGTCATTCGAGAATTTGAACTAGTCATTGAATACCAGTCCCCATTTTGCCTCTGTTTCTTCATGGTTTAAGGAACAAAAACACTTTGTATATAGAAGTCAGAGACTATGAAAAATATGGGACGAAAACTTGATACAAATATATAGTTGGTGTGAGAAACAAGGTTGTAATCTCATGGGAGCGTCATCCTCATTCAGAAATATGAGTCTCTTGGGATATGGCAGTAGAAGGGCGTTGATTAGATCTAGAGAACTGGCGCTTAAAGAACATTCCCTGAATAATCTGGCGAGATTTAAAGGCGTATTGTCAGGTGTACATGATTTCTCTTCTTTCTAAAGCTTTGATAAAATCAGCATTTTGATTAAATAAAGAGGATTTCCAGAAATCTAAACTGTAAACATTTGATCATCATTGCCATTCTCATCACCATTTTTATTAATGAAAACGAAAACTGTTCGTTCTTCTATCATATTACCGGTATATTCTAACAACAACAACAGCAATAACAGTAACTGGGGAAAGGAGAGCCGAGACCATTTAATAAAACAGAAACGACCAAACGAAGGAATGGGTAGACTGAACATTTGTCGCTAATTTCTGGCTCGTAACCGACGCTACGGCTGCTCTTTAACTGAATACCGGGAAAAGTGTATTTTTATAACTTCGTTTAGATGAGAACACGACAGTTCTAGTTATATAGCTGAGGTACCTTTGCAGACATTTTAGACTTTTTAACAAACGATTCACATTTTTCAAATGACAGTTAAACATCTAGAAACGAAATAACTATGATACCTAGGCTAACAGTGGAATTTGAAAAGCGTACACATATGTCTTAATGACATTACTTTCCATGTTTCCATTGAACTTCGTTATTAATTCGGCGTTTATCTAAATACTAACAGCATTTTCTTCTCGTAACTGATGACGTCAATTTCATTGGCTCGGTACAAATAAATTTACTAAACGAATAAAGCTGTTTAATTAATAGCCATACTGCATTTTAGGTTATTTTTCATCATAATTACACCACATATGCAAGGAACTTCCAAAGCCTCCCTCATAAGCAGGTCCTCCACCTGTTTAAAATAAAAGAAAGAAGAAGAAAAAAGGTATTACTCTTCCGTTCTTTTACTTTATTTGCTACAAATCACCTTTTCGGTTCCGAGTCTGCTTGTCCTTCTTCCGACCTCTACAGTCTTTTAACCAATTTGTCCTTCTCTATTCCCTCTACTACAAAGATCTTTTCAAAACAAGCACGAGAAGGAATTGCCGCAACAGCTTCGACCTGTTCAAGCCTTATGATTTCGGGTATTATGAATGTTCTACAATTATTTTTTTTATTAATAACGAGTTTCCAGACCGCTTGCTGGTTGTTCTTTAAGTTAGTATCTATTCACTCCTGTCGACAGTAAGCATATACCATGTGTTATTGATGTTACATCAACTTGTCTTTACTTGCGCTTAATGCATGGTATCTATATCAGTACTGTGAGCCTGTCAGTTTCGTTTATAGCGAGAAACTGAACTAACTTTGAAAAAAACGACTATAATGAGTTAGAAATTTGCTTTTGCGATTAACTTCACAACAAAATGACATAAGTATCATGCATTACCTCTCTGTCTCAACCAGCACTTGATAATCAACAACTAGTAACCTATGCCAGTTCTTACCATGAATAGAATTTGCATATAACCCTAAGTCTCGACACTACGTGTGGTCTTATACTGCCATCTCACATTTCGCATCCCTTCTGCACGCCCATAAAAAAGTTAATAAGGTTAATGATATAAAAATGCCAAATTTGTTTAGTATTACTAAATCAAAAAGTGAACATTTCACTGCTGCAACTTTAGAAGTGTAAACTATTGTTTGTTTCAAAGAGAAAGCTTTTCATTAGTTTCTTGAACCCTGTTCCATTTAAGAATACGATTCTTTCGTGTGATTACAAGGACTCTTTTGGCATCTCTTGAACATCGTTCTATAAAAAACTTATTTCCAAGTTCTTAATAATTAAGATATATTCTTAGTTCAAAGCACAATAATTATTTACATTCATAATATTCCTGAGGTAAATTCGTGAATTCACATGGAAAATTTCCACATTATAGAAAGTAATTTTCAAACGAAAAGAAACTCTATATACCAAAAACAGTGACAATTATAGCGCATAAATATGATTTTATGATAACTACACAATTTACTGATAAAACAAAAGTCCAAGATCAAGGAGTGTTTTATGTAAACTCACTCAAAGGCAGTGATTAATGATGACTGCTAGTAAAAAGATAACTACAGTTGACATATGAGAATACACAGCAGCCATGAATAGCTATGTATGAACACAAATTCACTCTAGCAAGACATACATGAAAGGAAGGTATGGTAAGCGATCCTAACATCCCAGAGAAAGATAGGATGAGGAAGAAGGTATTTTACAATTTGATGAACAACCTTTGATATAGATTCCTTCTGGAAGTCAGTCTCTCCTAATGAACAGATAATGGAATGAATCACTCATATCTTACTTCAGCGCTTCATAGAGAACATATTACATAATACTTGTCATGAGGCAAGTGTTCTCGACATTCAATATTTCTGTAAAAGTAAAGTTCTCAAATTCAGATATCATTATGAAGTTTGCACGATGAACAAAATTTAAGTTAAAAAAGGGAAAATAACCATAGTGAGTGCTTTTATTAGATTTTTATGTTCATAAAAAAATCAACAATATGCCAAATGAATATTTACTTGAGTGCAGAAATGGGTGAATACGGATTTCTCCCTAGGGAAAGTTATTGGTTAAGTTTACCTATTATTTGACCAACGTGGCATAGCATACAATACTTTGAAATATATGGGTTAAGAATAGTAGAGCTGAAAGGACCAAGCATTCATTTTTTGTTTTTGTTTTTGCTTTAGTGAATCCCAAATGACCTGCCAATGAAACGTTTCAAACAAGTAACATGACTTTGTTTGGTATATCCTATTCACTACAAGCTATAACACAGCGAACCCCCTGTACGTGCTCAGGCACAGTGCGGATTGATTAAAGCTTGGCTGCTTCTTCAGGTAATAGAGCCTTTTCGTGATGCCCCCTGACTTCTGTCTCAAAACATAGTATCAATAACTACTTTTCCTTGCTCAGCACGGCACTCCAAGTGTTCAACTGTGAGAGTTTTAAGTTAAGTCATTTGTGCTTCTTGTCAGCTGTCTGTGCTTTCAGCATCGGTAGTGGTTATCTGCAGGACTACAGCCAATGTTTCAAATTGTCTATCTAACAAGGTATATAGAAGGTTTGATCTAAGTAAGGAAAGTTTCCAAAAGAATCATGAAGAGAAATAATTACCAACTTTACGTAAGGGGAAGGGGGACTTTACGAAATATTGTCTTATTCAGCACTCTACCTTCATATAAAGCATTTTTGAGTACGCACATGGACCACGAGTTCAAATGTGTATACTTCCCTTTTATGTGAAGTTGGTCATTTTTTTCTTACTGATTATTTTTGGAAATTTCCCTATTCAAGTGACACCTCAAATATACCCTTGTTAGATATTCAATTAACCTATTATTTGCCCTCCTTACAGGTTACAAAGTCACTTGTGGAACTATTCCTTGTGCTATATTAGACTATTCACCTTTTATTATTGTGCTCAGATTATTCTATTATCTTAACCATTCAGACGAAATAGATTTAGACAGCATCTGAGATTTTGTATTTTCAGGCCATGCCCTACTTGACCATTATCCTTTTATTTATATTTGATAACTTTCAGAATAAATTTTGATCTCCATGAAGTTCTAGATTACATTCAGCTGGAAAATTTGACTTGGTTTTACTCTCCCTCTATTATAGCCTCATTAACTTTTCTTACCGCTCTGTTAGTGCACTTCAGACAATCTCCATATTTATTTCGATATCCTTAGCAATATGCTCAGTAACTGAATCCCTGAACATGTGAAATTTACCAATTCCTACTGCTTCAAGCTCCTTAGTTCTACCCATTCTTTATTCATAACCTCCCTCCTATACTAGTTTCAATTCTATCATATAAGGATACTAGGTTTAATCACAGCATAATATAGATATTACTTTCTACTCGATGGTTCTCCTTTTATTTAGTGAATCTTATTACCTATCAAGAACGTTTGTGAAATAACAAATTCCAATAATTAAAGTCTTTTATAATACCTTTCCACAAACCTTACATCATTTCTAGTCACTCAAAGTCTGTAATTCTGGGAACTACACCTCTGCTTCTAAAATCAAGTACCATTGCATTTACATCAGTAAGAAGAAGAAGAAAAAACCCACACACAAACACACACACATACGCGCACACTTCCTATCCAAATCTTGAAGCTTTCTTATTTATTTCCTTTCTTTCCTGTAGCAAACAATTTTTTTTTTCAGTCATTCTGACCCAAGATTTTACTTTTTTTTTATCATCCTAACGCGTAAAAAGTTTTCCTTAATATCCTTCACTTTTCATCTCGGCCATATGAAACAAAATCACTCTCTGTTCTATCCTCTCTGCACAGCCTACATGCTCACATAATTATCATTTATTTCATCTGTGGTCCATATGGGAGGCTCAATATCTTATTCTTTCATTGTACAGCAGCACTAAATGGTAACAGGCTGCACATCACATACCCCAGGATGTCCTTTGCAGCACATAATTTGTCATTGACATTTTTGATGTCCCATTAGATGTCCGTAATAAAAATTGGAAACCAGAGATACAAATTCTTGCTCTTGAAGACCCTTGAATTACTTACACCTATTATTTCAGAATCATGATGTAGGTTTCAATACTCAAGGAAAAACTTATAAATACAATTGTGATAAAGAAAACTTTATGGTTAACAGCACTGATCATCTCTCAGTCCATAGAATAAATATAATAAAATAAATTATTTCATTTAATAGGATTATGACATTTATAATTTAGTATTCAATACGGAAAACAGACATAAGTTGACCGAACAGTGTCGTATAATACCGGGAGATCATCACCTAATTAATCAGTTTCGCAAAACCTGCATAATCGTCGGAAATATTGTTTCATCAAAGGAACACATGATTGTGCATCGCTTTTATCATTTATATAAAATGAAACTAGCAAGGTTCAGTTAATAAGCTCCTCTCCTCATTGCATTTATATTCACTTTCACTGTATCGTTCTCTCACCCTGTATACCTGCCATTCTCTCTCTCTCTCTCTCTCTCTCTCTCTCTCTCTCTCTCTCTCTCTCTCTCTCTCTCTCTCTAACCATTTTTTATATACCTTAATCATTTTGAAGTGATAGAATTACTTGCTCTATTACGTTTTTTTACTTCGCCTCAATAATAACTGATTTAGAAGTCTCGTTTATGAGTATATGGTAGTTTATATTAAGTATCGGGGTAGAAAGGCTTAATTTGGTGCAATAACAATAGCGAAATCGTCTTTTACGGGAAAAATTTAACCATCCAGGCAAACAGAAACATGGAAACGTATCTCTGTATTTGCAGATACATTTTCCACGAATAAGTAAGAACACATTGCTACATTCATCGACACACTTTATCCGATGCTTTAATAAAATGTTGCCAAAAAAAAAAAAAAAAAAAAAAAAACAGCGTTCCACCGGATTTGTATCCCTTAGTAATCTTCCAGGCAAACAGAAACTTAATTGGAAACGTTTCTCTGTAAATGCAGATACATTTTGTACGACGAAGAACACTGATACATTCATCAACACACACACACACACACACACATATATAGACATATATATGTGTGTGTGTGTGCGTGTGTGTGTGTTAGTGTGCGTGTCGATGAATGTATTAAAGTGTTCTTCGTCGTACAAAATGTATCTGCATATACTATATATATATATATATATATATATATATATATATATATATATATATATATGTGTGTGTGTGTGTGTGTGTGTGTGTGTGTGTGTGTGTGTGTGTGTGTGTGTGTGTGTGTGTGTGTGTGTTTTAGTGTTTGTGTGTCGATGAATGTATTAAAGTGTTCTTCGTCGTACAAAATATATCTGCACGTTTCCACGTTTCTGTTTGGCTGGAAGGTTAGATTTCTCCCGCAAAAGACGATATCGCTATTGATATTGCACCAAATTAAGCCTTTCTATCCCGATACCTAATATAAACTATCATATACTATATATATATATATATATATATATATATATATATATATATATATATATATATATATATATATATATATATTATATATATATTATATATATATATATATATATATGTGTGTGTGTGTGTGTGTGTGTGTGTGTGTGTGTGTGTGTGGATGAATGTATCAGTGTTCTTCGTCGTACAAAATGTATCTGCATTTACAGAGAAACGTTTCCAATTAAGTTTCTGTTTGCCTGGAAGATTACTAAGGGATACAAATCCGATGGAACGCTGTTTTTTTTTTTTTTGGCAATAACATTCTATTAAATCATCGGATAAAGTGCTTACGTTATCAGTCATCTCCATTTCATTAATGTGGGTACTGTAAATTATCATCTCCATAATCATCATCATCACTGTTATTCTATAGCTACAGTTAGATTGTTTTTGACTACAATCTTCTAACCACCAGCAATTTAATTGAAAATCATGCCTATGAACACCAGAGGTTTCGGATGCACACTGGTTCAAGATCTGCCTCTTGGACAATAAGGCTTTATGGTACGAATGACCATCATAGCTGGCCCAAGGCATAAGTTAACTAAGTGGCTGCTTGGGACCTCACGCCATCAGGTGGCCCGCAAGAGCGCTTGTCATGTCTCAAAAAAGGAGTTATGTAAAAAGTAGCTTATTTGGTTTTATTTCTAGTGGGAAATTGTATTGTTGCGCAACTGCTCCATTTTTTAATATACGCATTTAAACTGGTTAACTTGTTTTGCCGTGAATGTAGAGACCTGCTGATTTTTTGTTACTTAGTAATACAAGTTCAATCTGAAATTTAAAAAGTGTAAATGATACTGGACCATATTGTGAATTTGCTACCCTTATATGATAATGATGCCTTTATAGTGCATGAAATGATCAGGTTTCCAAGCACAAGTAAAAGTTAAGCACCGGTGGTGGCGGGGATCGGGAGGGCCCCCAAATCCAATCCTGCTTAGTAGGTCCCCATAAAGGCTTGGGCCGGCCCTGATGGTCATAAATGAATTTTATGTGAGAAAGAATATGGAAGATAAGGCTTTTTTTTTTTTTTACTACGATTCTCTATTAATATTTCAAGATTAATTACTTTTAGAGTCTCCAAAAGCTGTCCATGTTTATTCTAATACTTATGTCCAGAACAGACAGCTCAGAAATCACTAGCTTTTGACGCGTATATCTCACAGTAACTTCCTTTTTTTGGTGGTGTGGTGGGGGGCGGGGGTGTTTATCATTTTTATTTCATTGGGCAAAACAGCTACTGCTTCGTGTGGATGTTGTCATTATTTGAGGGAATAGCTGTTGTATAAGGTCTGATGTCTTTTTTAGGGGCCCGTGTAGAAAACTTAAATTTCCAAAGTGGTAATGAATATAAAGAGAGCACCAGAAACTGAGAAAGGCCGAGCATTCATTTTCAAAGGCTTAGCCCCGCATTCACTCTCGAAGCAACTCTTGCATTTAGAACGTCATTGGAGCCGAAGTCTAAGTAGAAAAGTTCGCCCATGAATAGTAGTGAGAAATCCTCTCTGTGAGCAGTGAAGTGATATCTATACCTACGAAAAATATGTGATTCATTACCAAACACCGATAAATATAACTTTTGACTCTGGGCGAACAGAGCTGTTTTTTTTTTTTTTTTTTTTTTTTTTTTTTTTCAGGAAACGATCACAGTGAAGTCGTCCTTTTGTTTTTCATTGTTAACTTATTTTCTTTTTCGTGCTGTTTCTTAATTCTTTTTTACGAAGTCTTAATAGGAATTTTTCAGTGACCCTAAAACTGAAAAGATGCGATTATAAAGTCACTGAAAAAACTTTTCTCGACATTTGTTAAAGCATTTTTCCCTCTGACTGATAAAGAAAGAACAATGATTTCTCTTTTTCAATACCTCTCAACTACCTGCTTCAATCGTATTTTAGTTAAAGGACTTACGGCGTCAAAGAACTTGCGAAAATTAGGTTTTTGATACGCCTTTACGAACAACAAATTTACTGCAATTTGATTTAAGTACTAAGTATGTCAATATGATATACACATTAATTGAAGACAGAAGCTCGTATATTTTCTAGCATTTATAAAGGATAATATAATAATCAAATTATTATGCAAAAATTATGGAAATTTCAGGAGATTCTCGTACATCTTGTAAGTGTAAAGAAATTAATCTAGGCTAATTCCCTGTAATCAGAAATAAGAGGATATACATGATAACACAATGGAAGTCTAGCACTGGCGGTCTGCTGTTCGCCTCTAATTAGCAAACCTTTCACGCAATGCTAATCTGTTGGAATAAAAATCAGGAAAAGAAAACTTACTCGTGTTTCGAAATTAGGATTTATTTATTGTAATTCTGCATAAAAGATAAATGGGATTAACTTCGTTAAAAAACAGAATTACATAACCAATTGAATTTACTATCTTTTTCCACCAGGGAGAAGACGGTCATATTTAAAGTGATGGCAAAAGCTTTAAATAAAGATGCTACCAAGGTCTTGATTCAAATAATTTCTTCTCTAGATTCATTTGGGGCTCATCTTTCCTTGCATGATGATTATACTCTTATATGCAGCATTCCCTTCAAAATTTCAGGGTAGCTGACTAACGAAGACTTTCTCTCTTAACGGCGATCCCTTTGGTTTCGGAAGGTATCGACGTTTTCCAACTTTTCATGATAACTAGACCGTTGAATCCTCTGTCATTTTCCATGCTTCGGAAAGGACTTAGATTGCTTATGGGCTGTTAATTATTTAAGCATCTATTTTTTACTATAAACAAGTACGATAATTAGTATGCAAACATATCAATGACCAAGAAAAAAAAACGAAAGGAAACTAATCAGAAAAAGATAAATGTGACTATCATAGCGAAGCCGAACAAGCAAGCCCACCAAATGAATCATCAACCATAAAACACAAACCACGAAGGAAAAAAGCTCACAAGCAGACGTCGAATCAGGAAAGGGCTTTGTAATCATCCTGATTGCCTAAACAGGGACGGACAAAATGAATAATGATTCGGCTTTATTGTTTTCAAGCGCATCATTAGGCTTCGTGCAGCTGATCTGGATGTCGCGGCATATCAATAGCGGCGTTTTAATCAGTTTCCCCAAACAATCGTAGCAATAATTATTTGCAGCTTTAATTACAGAAGTCTTTTGTTACCACTCAATATCATGCATGTTCTGTGAGTGATTCATAAAG
>NC_061100.1:53131875-53146875 GCF_015104395.2 Macrobrachium nipponense
GGAGATTTTAATTTTATGTCTTAATTCATACAAAGAACAGTAAATTTATACAACAAGGGACACACAAAAGCATAGTAGTGGAAGCATACGATATTTACTTGGAGGTGAAAGAAAAGGAAATGGGGAGAGAAAAGGAAATGGAAATAAGAAGTTTTAGTCTTAGGGAAAGTATACTGGCACTCAGAGGTTAATTCACAGACACATATTAAGTTATCTACCACGATACACACGCAGCGTTGATTGGTCTTTCCTCAACAGCTAAACTGCTTCTACCCCTTTTTGCAGTACCAGTGGCTCAGAGATAAGGAGTAGGTAACATCTTCCCAGATAGACCAGGTGCACGTCTGCGCAGATCGGAGGTTATCTGTAGACTGCTTTTATTTCCCACATGCGTCTCCTTGGCAAAGGGGTATAAAGGCTAACTATCATTTGGATGTCCTTATCACTCTAACTTCGAGTACCTGAGTTGACCTTTTCCTGAATCCCATCCCAAAAACTCTAATCTTGTAGGGTGGTTCGTAGCCCATTCCTGGGTTCTCTTTTAACCACGGTCTAGGCATTAGGTCTGACGACGCGCAGGCTACCGGCTTGCAGTAGGGGCCATGACATCACGCGAAAGACTACTAGAAGTTTTCCTTGTGAGCCAGGTATATAGGCATCAGTTTTGCCATTAATGAAAAGTAAACTGAAACATTACTGTACAAGAAAGGCTAGCCGTATTAACTTTTGATGAAATGAACATCGCACAGTACTGGAATTATGATAATGGAACATATATATAGATAACCTGAACATTCCCATAAGGTTTATTTAATCATGCTGAGAGGTCTGACTACTAAATGGAGACAGCCCATCTTTTATGATTTTGACAAATCATGTGTCCATGAGATGGTGATAGGAATGACTGTGGAAGTAGGTAGCAGGCTACCCTGTAATTGCATATGTTCTTGATCTAGTGCTGAACAATAGTAAATTTATGGAAGGCTTTTGGGATAGACCCAATGAAATTAACGAAAGTTGCAATAAAATAAAATTCATGTCATAATAAGGAAATACTCGTATTTGCCGATGCCCCACATATATGGTGTAGATCACAAGATTATTGGAATTCTTATAAACGTGAAAAAGCTGAACTTCAGCGTTTAAAATATGCTAAGTCTATTGAATAATTACGCGAGAGGGGTCTCTTGGAAAGCAGTATCTGGAAGGTTACTTTAGAATTTATCTCTATAATAAATGACTAGTTTGATCTCATGAATTCCTCATGCATGACTGGAGATGTAAAATCAGGGAATGGTTATGGAACTGACTTTGACAACCAGAGAACTCTTCTATGTAAAACTATATATATGTAATGACAAAAATGAAAGTATGCAACGCAAGACCAAGCCCACATTACAATTTCCAAAAGGATGTGATCTGTATCATGTCACTCGTGAGCGGGTCTATATGAGATGTTAATCAAAAACTATAATGTAGAATGTATATTGACATGGGGTGTTGCAGACAGATGAGTGGACTGCATAATCACTCGAGTGCTGGTAATTATAAATTTAGAAGTAGAAAACTGCTTCTGGGTGAGAACGTTCCACTAATCAGCGATGAAACAAACGTAAATAAAAAGAATAAAAGTAACGAATGCTTATCAGCTGAGTTGGTGTCGATGAAATGTATCAAGCAAAGCCAAATCCTGTAATGAGCGCAAACTTGCGTTAGAAATTTGCATAACCACCAACATATAAAATATAGACTTGGATCTAGAATATTACCAGTTTTTCAGCTGATCCAAATAATTCGAAGTCAATATCTGTGTAATTGAAGAAGAATCTTTGCGATATATACGCTACATTGCTAAACAAATCAGTGCGGTATCCTCATTTAGGTCAAAAGATGACTGATACTCAAAGAGACTAAAGGTTCTGGATCAATGAAAATAACAAGAGTCAACTCTATATGGCGTCTGAAAATTTTGTTTACAGTTAAGCTCTATGAGAGATGTATCCGAATCCATTCACGTATAAGATTGCTGGCCTGTGAAATGCAATCAACAAGTGTTGATCTTTCCAGTGAAAAATTTAATTTTTTGCTAAATTTTATGTCTTTAGTTTAATCATTTTTTTTGTTTTCTATTGAATTAATTTTTTAAAGGAATTTGATGTTTAACTACTCCTACTTTGGTAAACAACCCGCCCTCCTTATGGATTCCTGCAATACAGGTGATGGCGGCTTAATATATAGTATATATATATATATATATATATATATATATATATATATATATATATATATATATATATATATATATATATATATATATATATATATATCTATATAAAAGGACATCCCAAAATGACAAAAGTAAAATAAAATAGTATAACGAAACCCCTTTTATGATTTACGTTCAGGAATTACTTTTATTCCAATTGTATAACAATACAATTTGTTATCCAGTTTACTTGTTTTTATTTCTCCGGTTTTGTCTCTCATATAGTGGATATTTTAACGGGAATCACTTCACAGTTTTCCTTTAATATCGTAAATTTTCATGATCTTTTCACTGTTTATTCTCATTAGACTTTCCATTTTATTATTTTTTCCTTGCTTTGCGAATCCTTCCAATAACTTTTCAGCGTTCGTCTTTTTTTTCTTTTTACAATGTATTTTATGTTCCTGTTTGATCCTGTTGTAACGTGACGACCATTCACATGTAGACTTACACGTTGTCATTACATATTTCAGGTGATTATTCTCCCTTATAACTCCCTGTGGATATTCATAACACTTTAGAGTTACGCTCTTCTTGAATATATAAATAAATAACATGGGTTGTGCTTCAACAGACCTCAGTTCGAGTATATGATTCCATTTTAGGAAGGAAAGACAAAAACGTTTGATGTCATAAAACAACTGAAAAGTGTCCAGGATGTGGAGAGGTAAACGTGAATTTTTAACCTGTCTGAAATAAAACCAAAACCTCTAGTCTACTATATTATTTTTTATGGTTTTAACTGACAGTAAACATTTCGTCGAAAAAACATGAGGCCGCCATCAGCTGCTTAATTGTCTGGAACTTTATTTCTTGATGATAAAGATTAGAGTCTACGGTCAGTGATCTCTTAAAATACAGTTTATATATATATATATATATATCTATATATATATATATATATATATATATATATATATACATACATACATACATACATACATATATATATATATAATATATATATATATAATTATATATATATATATATATATATATATATATATATGTAATATCAGCTTATTATTATTGCTTTTCCTTTTATTTCTTTCTAGGCCACATATGTACAGTAGTCTATTATTACTTTGCTAGTGTAGAGAACTTTATTTTTATTTGCTTTGTGTATTTTTATATTTATTGCACATTGTAGATTCTCTGGATTCTTGTAGTCTCAGGATTCTTGTAGTAATTCTTATAAGTCTCAGGAGGCTTAAAAAGACACAGCACAGTTTTTCTTATTTCATCAACACAAACTAAATATTTACACAATTCTAAACATACAAGCTTAGTTAGTATTGAGGGTTGTACGGCTTTATTTTGTCTACTTGAGGCGAAGTGTTATAATATGACGATGTGTCGAAGTATGAGGTCTTTCCTCCCCAAGGCTGGTAAGGCACATCACCGCACCCTCTGCATGCTGTTTTTCTTCTCGCCTCTGTTTCTCTTCTGTCGACATTTCCTTAAACAAAATGTCTCCTCCTTCAGTAGTAGGAGGTCTTTTTTGTCGCTCCCTCCTGCTTCTTCATTGCATGGTGATTAATGACGACATTGAAAGTACCACCCCTTTTTGAGCGGTAATTAATTTCAACACCTTGCTCGGTGTGATTAATGACGTCACCGGAACTTTCCAGCTTCCGCCTGCAGATCAAAGGTTATTCCAACGCCTCCCCATTTTTGGGTTACTGTCGTCGCCGGAAGTGTATGGCTTCTGCTGGAAGGCCAAGGGTTATTTCGGAACTTTATTGCAGAGCCGCTAAATGCATTTTTTAATTGCCGCTAACATGATAACCACCGCCGCTTGTCTGGGTTTTAGTACAATAAACACATCTGTTGCTTCATGCAATTCCCTCTCTTTATCTCTCTATTATTCTCTCTGTCTATCCATCTGTCTATCAGCGGAACTCTCTCTCTTTTTATATCAACTATTATTCTCTCTTTTTATATCTACGCTATTTTCCCTAACTAACATTACATCACTCGGCCACCACCATACATTGTCCTCAATGTTTTAATACTATACGCAATAATAATGGACATAATCATAAACTAAATTGGCAACAAATGGTAATAAAGGACACAATTCTAAAGAAAGTCCTTCCCCGATGGTGGAGAAAAAAATAAGCATATCAAATTATTACAAATTATTATTAAGTAAAAAATAATGTTTACATGAATTGTCAGTCATGGTTCATTCCTTTTAATTTCTGCCAGTAACCCTTGTATTTTATTAATTATAATTTTCCTTAATATTATTGATAAAAAAAAACAACAGCTACTACTATTGCCAATAGATTTACTAATAATAAAATTGGGGATACATTTTCCTTGTAGTAGAAGCAGTCATCAACATAGTTCAAGTTTTCAAGTTTCTTTAATTCTAATTGAGACAATTTGAATTCTTATATCTTATATGAGTAATTTTTATGTGGCACATGTTTGTTGAATTTATATGTCATAAAAACATTAGGTTCATAATACAAATGGTTAGCTATTATCAGTTGTAAGAGATTTAACATTTTTAAATCTTATTTCTGTTGTTACATTATTGCATTTAATTTTAGCTACAACAGTATTTAGTAAAAACAAAAATCTCTTCAAAATTATCAGTGCTTCAAAATTTTTATCATAGTCTGTGATTGTACATACATCATTTTCTTGATTTTGATCAATCAACATTTCTTGGATTCATGGTTATGAATCTGTATTTTCATACAGACTATCAAAGTTACATATAAACTCTTCTGGTTTTAACAAAATACACTCATTAATTTGTTTATCAGTGAAAAATGACAATAGTAGAGCATGCTCTTCTAATGCAAAATATTTAATATCTCCTTTTGTAATGATTATTTGAGTGTTAATAATCTTAGGAAATGGGTACAAAGTGACTAATGTGTTTGTGAACCTAGTATTGAAAGGCAAAATTAAAATAATTTTCTCATAAAGCGCCTTAGCACTATTAAATTGTAATACATGAATACATCTTTCATAAGCTTTTTAAAATGTTTCTCTAGTACACAGAATTTAATAATGTCTTCTAAATCTTAATATTTAAGAGCTTCTGCCACTTTAGCTGCAATCTCTGTTTCTTACTGGTATTATTTCTACATATCGTGTTAAATAGTCTACGAAGACTAATAATTGCTAATAGTACTACATGGAATGGATTCATTCTGATAGATATTTTTCAAGTGGAACTTTAAGATTTACGTTACCCTTGTGGTGATTACAAACTATGCAGTTTTGTACAAAGTTCTCGGCATCTTCACCACAATTTGCCCAAAAAATAATTTCTGGTTATGATTCTTGTCGTCTTTTTAATTCCTGGGTGTCCTGCTAACTTATATGAGTGTGTTAGTTCTAAAACTTCTCTGGTTAGTGTTTTTGGGATATATAGTCGAGAACAACCCTTTTTCTCTGTCGGCCATTCATACAATAGTCCATTTATTAATTGAAAATCAGGCTTTAAGGATTCATCTAGTAATAGCTGTCCTAATATTCTCTGATTTCTCCATCTCTTTCTTGTTGTGTTTTTACTCTTTCTAAATCTAAATCTACAACTTGACAACTAAACAAAAGGTATAAGTTGTAATGGATTTTTTTGTTTCTTCTTGAGATCTAGATAATGTATCTGCCAAAGTGTTAAATTTTAAAGACGATAACTCGCGAAGCTCTCTGCTACATAAACGTTATTGTTAATTGCGTTTCAAATAGTCTTCCAACATCAAACTGCTAATACGACAAACATTACCACGCGAAATGATTCTTTAGAGCGGAGGTGAGAAGGCATAGTTTAACTATGAATTTGGTGCTGAAATCATAAATTTTGAGAAAATTACAATGCTATAATTAAAACATCCTTTAAATGTGATGTGATATTTTAAAAATAAATCTTATATGGGATGAAATTTAAAAACGTAAGGTTTTATCCGTCGAAAAATTTTTCTTTTATCTTCAATATTTTTTAAGATATTAACATTTGAATAACGTTAGGGCCGGGCCGCACCGTCAGAAATGAGCCCGTTTCAGTAATGACTTCGCTTCGCTCGTAATAAGCTTTACTCAAGAACTTTAAAAAATGGCCATAGAACTCTACGGTATTTATGCGTCGCATTTAATATGTATTATCACAAAATTAAATGCCTGACCCCAACAATGCGAACGGTTAACGGCTTCAAAAAAAAAGAAGAAAAAAACTGACAAAATTGCGCCAAAACACTGCAATTGCGTTGAGAGAGAGAGAGAGAGAGAGAGAGAGAGAGAGAGAGAGAGAAAGAGAGAAACTACTGTTCCAACCAATTAAGCATAAAAGTGAGGAAAACGAGAGGAACCGGTAAAAGAAAAAAAAAAAAAAAAAAAAAAAAACAGAACACAAACCCCATCACAAATTAAGTTGTTCTTTTGATTTTAGATATATGCATCAACTTACACAACCATGTATATTCATCCAGAGCAACAAATCTACTCCCTTTCTTTATTTCAACAACCTGAAATAGACCCCCAAACTTAGGCCCTATTTACAATTTACAATCTATTCCTGACACACACGCGCGCACACACACACACACACACACACATACTTATATAGTTAAACTGGCGTTCAAGAGATCTGCCCAACCTTGGAGTAAAGATAAGGACAGGCATGAAAAACCACAAGAAACTTTGAAATATGGACATAGAGAAGTAAGTGGCATTTTTCCTCACTAATCTGTTCTATTATGTGCCGGTATAATGAACTTTTGAATCTCATGTTTGATTCACGAGAATTATTATCAATTTTTGTGGACTCATTCATAAAATGTATCGCTATTTCAGTTATGATGTTTGTTAATAAGAGCCATATTTCTTTTGACAGGAACTCTTGATTTGTTGCTCTGTCGGTCTCTGTGAGCCGAATTATTAGCAGTTTTGATAGGCCCTAATTATGTATTTGGCGAAATGAAGATTCGACACTTTTGCTATGTGCCTATTTAATTTGTGGAACAGTTATGTCAAAGTTTAGAGAAAGAATGGTCTCATTTTTCTGTTCATTTGTGGGAATTGTTTAGTGACCCGGATACTGTTTTAAACAGTCCGTTTTCTATTTGTCGAGTTTTAATAAACGAACTTCGATTTTCAATGGATTATCTTAATCTAGCTGTTTCCTGATAGTTAGAATCTTGCTTGTCTTTTGGGAATAAAGTCTATTTTTTGTAGCTCAGAGTTTAATTCATTACCCAAATTAATTTTTTCAATTGTCTTGTAGGTTGATCAGAGATTTCATGTCGGTCAGGCTGCCATGTACTGAATTAATGCCTTCAGCATTTTTTACATATGTAATGACAACGTGTAACGTCTATATGTGAAAAGTCGTCACGTCACAATAGGAACAAACTGGGACAATAAAATCATTGCAGAAAAGCAGACGAATGCTGAAAGGTTTTTAATATATACGAGAACCAGAAGTAAACCGATGATCTTTCACTAGAGGTCTCGTAAGAGAAAAATCACTGGAAGGATTCGCAAAGCAAGGAAAAAATGACAAAATGAAACGTCTAATGAGGATAAACAGTGAAAAGATGATGAGAATTTACGATAATAAAGGAAAAACTCGAAGAGATTCCGTTAAAATGTTCACGATATATAAAAAAAGGAAAGCTAAAAGATTCATGTAAGAGATAAAACTGAAGAAATAAAAACAGGAGGTAAACTGAATAACAAATTACATTGCTATATTGGAATAAAATAAATTCCTGAACTTATATCATAAAAGGTTTCCTCAATTTTGTTTTGTGATTTTGGCATGTCGATATGAAAGGCAATATTTTCCTAATATCAACAAAATTCTTAACAGGCTTTGAATATCATTTAATGTGGGCATCTAAATGCCTTTGGAATAACGTTCTCTTTTCATTTGCAGGAATACGCTACGTTGTTCCAGCTAAGGTTGATGGCGTAAATCCAGTGTTTAAACAAACGGTCCTTAACAGGACATAGGTAACATACTAATGTGAACAAACTGATTAACAAGTAGGTTTTACTATTAATGTTTCTCGAGTAGGAGAAACACAAGAGCAGTATTAATCCCATTTAAGAAAATTATAAGGATAAAGTCTAGAATTATTAAAGTTATCATTTTTATATTCATTGGTCATATTTCAATTGTTCCTGTTGCTGTCGTTGTATTTCTTATTCCCACTTATAATTAGTTTGCACTTTTCAGTTTCTCTCATTTTTTCTTCTAAGTTATGTTGGAAGTTAATCATTTAAAAGTTAAAACACCAAGAACAAAGAAAATAATAACTAAATCTCTCGCTCTCATACCTGAAACCTCCAGTTTCTTTCTTTTTTTATAGACACAAAATTTGCCATAGCCAAAATTCTTGACGAATCATGCAAGTGACTGTTTACGCCTATTCCTGTTGGGGTCAGTGATTGAACTTGTTTATTTGGAGAAATATGTGGCGAACTAAACAAGATACCTAAGAAAAGGGGCCATAGTTCATGCCTTGAAATTTGTTCAGTAGTACTTGTAGTAACTATTCCTCCTGATCAAAATTAGATGAACAATGCAGTTATGTAAATGTGGATTTTAGCAATGAGAATTTTTCTTTGGAAATTAAAATCAATGTCAATTTTCAATTGAGGAATAATAATTAAATAAAACGGAAATAATGATATTTAAGAGGTCGGTATACAAAATCTTAGCCGAAGAAGGACTTGTCTATAATATAAGACAAAAGACTCGATATAACATTTCATTGTTCAAAGGACAGTTAAAACGCATACAGGCTTTTAATAAATAAATTTTATTGGCGGTAATAGCGACACTCTGCTTTTAATGTTTCTAGACAATAATGAGATGCCCTTGTCAGCAGGTAGAATATTTATTCAGAGGATTAATCTCAGACAAAGCAAACCGTCATCTAGAGATGACAACACCAGATTTTGAACGAAAAGAAGTGAAAAACATTTCTTGGAACTCGAAGACTAGCGCTGTTGCTAAGACCTGCGGCCAAAAGGTCTATTTCCTCGAGTAAATAGGGTCGTGGAAGTTGGTCTATTTGTACCAAGACGACGTGATTTAAAGTTTTCTATTACTTAACTTCATGAATTCTTAATACTATTTTCCCTTCCGTGTAGGGGATCCTCGTTTTTATAAGCCTTTTTACTTGCAAGTGCAATTACTTTTACCACCCATGAATACAAGATGGCCCGCACTACATGAAAAACATTGTTTCTTTTAGTCGAATGGTTTTAATACTAGAGAAAGTTTAACAAAATAAAGATTTCATTCTCACTACTACTACTACTACTACTACTACTACTACTACTACTACTACTACTACTACTACTAATAATAATAATAATAATAATAATAATATCAACTATTATTATGATTATTTTTTGGAAGAAGACCCTCTTTTAAACAAATTAAGTTGAATGAAAAGACAATTAGGCGACTTGATCTTATATATTGTCTTTGTTTTTGTTATTACTTGCTTTTCTGGCTCAGTGATACTTTTCTATGAATGGCTAATATTCATATTAGGAGAAATCTAGATGAAGTTGAATGTGACGTTTTTCGTTTAAAACATGATTTTGCTGTCATAATCTGATATACTGGTATTATCAGTATACTGGTATACAAGGATGGTGAATTTCAGGTCCAAGTCAAGCAAGGGTTGTCGTCGGTGTTGGTATTATTCCATATTCGAGGTGAATGTCAGGCTGGGATTGTCTATGGTGTTCAGCACTGTTATTGCTGGTGTAGCTGGCTTATTGCGACGTTTCGACCTCTTCGTAGGTCATCTTCTTGACTGGTCAGCAGTAGAGGTGAAGAGGAAGTGTCTGCATATCGGTGTTTATAATGGCTCAGACTTAGAGAGGAATTCTGATAGGTCAAGCCAGTCTTGGGCGAAGTCGGATATCCCACACTGAAGGTTGCAGGGATTCAGCCGTGTGAGCACTTGAGTAGTGTGCCCAGGAATGAATGTCTGGAGTTTATCCGCAGGCAGGAGTCCTATCATCCTGCAGGTGATCATTAATATCCTGCGGGCACTCCTGAATATCTGGCATTGTCAGAGAGTCGTTTGTTACTGAATTCCAGGTGGCAATAAGGAGAAGAAACATTTCTTGAGTATTATTCAAGTTAGTTTTACTTTTTGCCCAGTTTTTACAGAATATTTATGCTGGCTTAGCCTTACTTCTAGGCCCTTGTTGGCTGACCGAGATAAAATGAGGGACAATCCATACATGGAATTTTATATATTATGTTGTTGCTTTCTCGGGGGCCACTAAAAGGAATGTTAATAAAAAATGGCCCCCAAGAAAGCAACAACATAATATATAAAATTCCATGTATGCATTGTCCCTCATTTTATCTCGGACAGTCTAGCAAGGGCCTAGAAGTAAGGCTAAGCCAGCATAAATATTCTGTAAAAACTGGGCAAACATCTAATGCAATATTCATTCATTTAAGTGAAAACAATCACCGAATAAATTGGGTTGGTAGTTCAGTAATTGCAAGGTCAAGAGATGTCTTATCACGAAATCTTTTAGAATCTGCTTTAATACAACTTACTTTTCATTGTAATTTCAATGTTAGTCGTGGCCTTTTTCATTTAGACCCTTGTATTTGTAACATGTTTAAGAATGACCTCAAAGATATAATTACAGACTTAAATAAAAATTAGTTGCCTTAGAGTTATCAGCGTTGCTATGTATGTCTGACATGTATTGTGAATATGTATTGTGAATACGGTTTTGTTTACCAAAGTTCTGAATAGCTGTCACCTATCATCCTTTAATTGCCTTGTCCTTGTATCTGAGATGATTGTCTTAAACTTTTAATTGCACCCATTGTTTATGCTTGTTTGGGAAGGTTACTCATCTTCCAGGTGTGTCGGATTCTAGGTACTAATCTCTTTATAATCCCTATCTGTCAGTTATACGAATCTTCTTGTATTGTCTTTTTCCCCATGTATGTCAGTTTCTGCTTAGTAAAGGACGTTTAACGTCGAAAGGTCTCGTAGTACTCTTTCGTTTATTTTCCTTTGTGGCATATATCTTTATTTATGGATTTATCACGTTCCTAACTTTCGTGATTCAGTTATACACACACACACACACACACACACACACACACACACACACATATATATATATATAATATATATATATATATATATATATATATATATATATTATATATATATGTGTGTGTGTGTGTGTGTGTGTGTGTGTGTGCGTGTGTGTGTGTGTGTAAATAACAAAAAGTAATCAATTAAATTAATCAATATATAAAACATAAGAATTCAGGTTCCCTGAAAATATATGAGTGAAAGAAAGTTAGTGAATTCGAGATAAAATGATTATGCCTACCTAATTTTCCTTTCTGAAACGATGCCAAGGGTTCATTTTTCTACTGTATTGATTTCATGAAGTATACAGTACATCAGTTTTAGGTAAAATTACAACGTAGATTTCCAGAGAATCGTGTGAAAGAGACTTGAGACGATAAGAGACTTTGTCATTTATATAGAATAAGAAAAAAAGAATAGGATCTCAGAATACATTGAAAAAGTTATATTCGGCCCTGTGCTTGTTTACAGGACCTTTTCGATTTCTTCATCTTGAAATAATGATATACTACACCAAAAAGCTAAAATTTTCTGATGACATTTGCAAACGAATCACATCACTATTTTGATAAACATGAATACATAATGTAGAAATACTTCGGTTGATAATTATCAATAAATAATTCACATTCGAACAAGTATGCGTATTACGGATCATTTGCTATATCATTAAATTATTGCTATGAATTTCAAAACAATCTGAATGCCTTACGGGATTCTTGACTGTATAACTATTGCATATTTTTCATTGCCAGGAAATAATGCAATTCTCACCTCAGGGACTGTGGAGAGCATTGCCCCAAACGAGGGAACAGTGATTGAACTGGCTGTGTATAGACTCGGAGACCTCAGGCAGATATGCACCAAATGATATGAAATATTAAATTTGTATCGATTTCCTTTAGCAAGTTCAATTCTTGGTCTGACAGATAAAAGAAATGATGGAAAGTAGCACTGAGATTAAATAGGGGATTGCAGGCCTGAGAGTTTCCAACAACACCTGTTAAAATCTTGACTAAATAAAGCTTATGCAAAACGATAAAAGGTTCATAAATGTAATTCATCGTGTTCACGGAACATAATCACAGGTTCTGCATATAATCACGGCTTTATTATTGTACTTTATGTGAGTTTGCTCCCATCTCTCTCTTACTTCTTCTTAACTTTAGATTCACTGCCATTCTTTTATAGACGATAACAATCGCTTTGCAGTAAAAGTTCACTATTTCCATCGACAAAGTCGTAAATCTCTTGTATTATAGCAATGACAGAGCTATTCTTGCCTTGTTATAATGTTCGTAATTTCGCATTTTAAATGGCTTTTTAACGTCTTTACCGTGGATTAATTCCTGATCATGAGATTCCTATCATTACAACTACCAAGCGAAAGGGAATTGAAACAACACCGAAAGAATTATTATTATTATTATTATTATTATTATTATTATTATTATTATTATTATTATTATTATTATTATTATTATTATTATTATTATTATTATTATTATTATCTTCTAGTTCATATTTTACGTTCATGAAATATTTCCATCATGATTTTCTAGAATCTCGTGTTACTTATTTGGGCCGTAATTGATATAATTAGATCGAATTTGTCCGAGGGTATTTAAAAAATGAATGGATAGTAATACAAATTTTCACAGCCATTATTAGTCCTGATGAAAGAAAAAAAATTAATGAGCGTCAGAAAGTTATAGTAGCAGACGGGCATTTACAATACTATAACTTTGACTTCTCAATTCGTTTATTTATCAAAATGATGTAATTTTCCTCTTGAATGAACATTTCCGTTACAAAAAATAATAAATAATTTTACTTCGAGGTCACATTTTTATTGGTTCTAGTAGGAGGGACGGTGCGTTTGAGTTCTTGACATATATTTGTTGTTAAGAAAACAAATAGCTGTAATATATTTACGTACATTAATAAAAAAAAAAGCATTACATTGGTCGCAAATATATCAGTAATTCATATAATTAATCTTTTTAATCGTGTAGCGAGATAATGCTAATTTTCCAAACACGCAAATGTACTACTAATCGAAATTACTGGGAAAATAAGTAGAATGGCTGATTTTCAATCATGGAGCAAACATTTGACATAGATCATGTGGCCTTCAACTGCCTGTTAAGTCGAAAATTCTAACCAAAATAATAGGCCAAGCGACGTTTTCAATGGTAGAGCATCGTCACTCGTCTGTCTGGTGAGTTATAACTATTTAATCAAATGTAAGATAACAGTTTAGTATCAGCAGTTTTTATTACTATTTTGTCCGTTGTTATTATTAGCCCACCCATGTAATTTATCCTTCTGGTCTTCAAGTGGTAGAGCGGGTGACGGTGCGAGGCGGGTCATAATTCGACTTGTTTTGTTTTAATTCTTATCTCTCTCTCTCTCTCTCTCTCTCTCTCTCTCTCTCTCTCTCTTTCTTCCCCAGAATAACACAATACTGCTTTTCCAGGCTTATACGTGCAGTTGAAATGAAACGCCTATTAACAGAGTCGAGGGATCAAAGTTATCATCATGTGAAAGTCAAAATTAAATTAAAATAATTTCTTTAAAAAAAATGTACACGTGAAAAAGCTGCAAAAAGCATCATTAGAAAGGTAAAAAAAGTGTTTGCAATGTAGAAAAAAGGTTGTATGATAGTAACTAAGCTCTATGAAAGAAAGTATTTTGTGTGGTCAGGCATCATTCGTTTGTTTAAAACTTAGCCAGTCTTGTGCTGGCACAGCTGTTACTCTGGAACACCCGGTAACTGACAGCCACAAACCATGAAAGAGAAAAGAGAAGTGTAAAACACAACATAGATTACTTAAGATGAGTGTGACTGTGAAATGGACCTGATACCATTCAGCAATTTATAGGGGAAGAAAGGAAGAAAAGGACAAGCAGAATTGCACCTCTCCTAAACCAGATGATACCCATCAGTGAGAGAGAAAGCGTTATAGCAGCGAGTTATATGAAGTAGAAGGACCTGGGGAGGAAGGGACAAAATTTCTCTCAGAGCAAAGTATTTTACATGCAATCTCCATCTACAGTATTCAGTTTAATGAGGGAAGAGGTAACAATATAAAAGATTTAGTTTTAAGGAAGAGGAAAGAATAGAGGGAATGGAATGGTACAAGCATACGAATAAAAAGTACATTTGTAGCTTAATGGGCTTATATATATATATATATATATATATATATATATATATATATATATATATATATATATGTATATATGATATATATATATATATACATATATATATATACATATATATATATATACTATATATATATATATATATATATATATATATATATATATATATATATATATGTATATAAGCGAGTACCACAGGAAAATGATAGACAGAAATCCAAGCGCTTTCGTCTTTACTCAGAAATTGTCAAGGAGTTAATGAAGTACAATTGGAGAGAAAGGTCTCAGGTACAAAACAAGATCAAGAATACCAGATGGTTAATTGTCTAAGGGGTAAAAATTAAAAGACATAATCCAGGATTATCGGATATCACACGGTCACAAACCTAACCGAAATTACAAAGTACCTTTACAGTCCAAAACATGTAAAAACTGAATATA
>NC_061100.1:53156875-53179446 GCF_015104395.2 Macrobrachium nipponense
TCTCTGAAATATAGTACTTTTCTCTCTACATTTTTGGTGTTTTTTTATGGGCTCCTTTTATTAGATTGATAAATAATATATATATATATAATAATATATAATAATATATATAGATATATAGATATATATTCTATATATGATATATATGATATATATTATATATATATATATATATATAGATATATATATATATAGAATATATAGATATAATAGTATATAAGAGAATATATATATATAGTATATATATATATATATATAGGATATATATATATATATATATATAGTATAGATTATATATCTAGATATATATATAGATATATATCTATATATAGTATATATATATAGAGTTATATATATATATATATATATAGATATATCATATAGTATATATATATAGTATATATATATATATATATAAGATATGATATATATATATATATCTATTATATATATATAGATATATATATATATGATATATATAGATATATATCTATATATATATATATATATATATATAGTATATATGATATATACTATATATAGATATATATATATAATATATATATATATATAATATAGATAATATATATATATATATATTATATATATCTATATATAGATGAGTATATCTATATATTATATATATATATATATAGCTATATATTAGATAGATTATGATACTATAGGTATATCATATTATATAGGATATAGATATATGATATTATATATATATATATATATAGATATATATATATATATATCTATATATATAGATATAGATATATATAGATATATATACTATATATATAATATGATATATATATATCTATCTAGAAGAAGATATAAGATTATATATGATATATATATACATAGTAGAGAATATATATATATATATACTATATATAGATAGATAATATATATATATGATATATATATATAAGTAGTATATAGATAATATATATAAAATGAAATAGAGAATATAAAAGAATAGCTATATGATAGATATAGTATATATATTATATATATATATATATATATGATATATATATAGATATATATATATATACTAATATATATAGATATATACATATATATCTAGATACATAATTATCAGATATTATATCTATATATTAGATATATATCTAATATATATATAATAATATAATAATATAGATCTATATATAATATAGATATAGAATCTATAAATATATATATATATATATATATATATATATATATATATTATATGAATAATGTATATGTATATATATATAGGAAATTATTCCTATATATATAGATATATATAATATAATATAGATATATATTATATATATAAAAATATATTATATAATAATTAATATATATATAAGTTTTTAAAAATATAATAATTATAATATATATTATAATAATATAATATCTTACTATATATATATATCTTTATATAATTAAATATATTATATATTATATCTATATTTTTATATATTTGAGATATAGATATATATCTATAGATTATATCTATATATAGATTAATATCTTATATTTATTATAATATAGAATATAGTATATCTAAAATATATGAATAATAGGATATATATATATATTATATAATATAGATATATATAATATATCTAATATAATATAATATAGATATATATAGATTATTTATTATAATATATTATAATTATAATATATATATATATATAAATATAATAGATAATATTATTATATTAAGATAGAGATCTAATAAATATATCCTATATATTATATAAATTATAATATATATATAATAATATATAATAATCTATCTATATATAGATAATATATAGAATAATATATTATATATTTTTAACATAGATATAATATATATATATAAATATAATAATATATAATAATTATTATATATAATTGAAATAAATTATTTTATGATATATATATAAATATAATATATATCTATCTAATATATCTATCTATATATAAGATATATATAATATATATATATAATTAGTATATATATAATAATATAGAATTAATATATAATGTAATACATATAATGTAAATATATTAGATATATATATATATATAGAATAGGATTAGAATATTAATATAATAATATTAAATTATATAATCGTATATGTATATATATATTATTAGATACTTATATTATGATATATATATAAATATAATATATTATAGTATAATAAAATAATATATAGATAGGATATAATATTATATAAAGCTTATATAGTATATATATTTATATATTAATAATATAATATTTATTTATAATATTATATTATTAATATAAAATCAATTATATATAATAATATATAATATAAATTAGGTATGTATTTATTTAAGAAACAATAATGATAATACCAAGGTAAATATAGAAGATAATAAGGATATTCAATATTTTAAATGTCAAATAAAGTAAATGAACAACTAAGAAATACATGAATCAAAATGAAACTCTAGATAGCATAAAATGGAAAACTATAAAAAAAGAAAA
Organism: Macrobrachium nipponense; assembly: GCF_015104395.2. NCBI lineage: Eukaryota > Metazoa > Arthropoda > Malacostraca > Decapoda > Palaemonidae > Macrobrachium > Macrobrachium nipponense. Next base: position 53,159,385 of record NC_061100.1, read on the forward strand.
TGAAAATCTTTATTTAATTACTAAATAAATGAAGGATGTATATATATATATATATCATATATATGTATATATATATATATATATATAGATATATATATATATATATCTATGTATATATATATATATATATATATATATATATATATATAATATATATATAGATATATATATATAGCTATATATATATATATGTATATATATATATATATATATATATATATATAATATATATATATATATATTATATATATGTATGTATATTTATAAGACAATAATGATAATACCAGGTAAATATATGAAGATAATAAGATATTCAATATTTAAATGTCAAATAAAGTAAATGAACAACTAAGAAATACATGAATCAAAATGAAACTCTAGATAGCATAAAATGGAAAACTATAAAAAAGAAAATGAAAATCTTTAATTTAATTACTAAATAAATGAAGGATGTATAACTGTTAGCTCATGTGACAAATAAAGATAAGATGACGCATTGATAGCAGTGCTAGTGGACGACAGCCTGGAGGGGGATGGCATATCAAATTTAGACTAAAGTCTAAGCTCTGGGACCTATGCGGGAATTCAGCGCCGAAAAGCTAATTGAGAATAAAAAGTATTTAAAGGTCCAACAGAAGAAAAAACTCGCAATTGTTTGTTGAGGGCTCTGTGAAACTTCGCCGTAGGGGAGACATTTCAGGACGGTGTATTAGGGAATGATCTAAGGGCTGATCCACTACCAGTTCCCAATAATTGCACGCCGTATTTTCCATGTTATTTTCTTGCCAGGTGCATAGGTTCCCTAGCCACAAACAGTAGATGTTAATTACCAGTTTTTTAAAGATGCACTTAGAGGCAGATTATTGTTGCAATTTAGTGTTCTCTCCACACCATTTTCGAGACCTAGACCTGGAATCCTACGAGAGTACTTGAATCTGACAGCTTCTGAAAATAATATCTTGTTTTATTTGCATGAGGGAAGGATTCAGGGTGATGCTAATCATATCACATTTTAGGGTGCTTTTTGCAAGCTGATCTGCCTCTTTAATTTCTGGAGTTCCAACATTTTTAGTGTGTGCTGGGTTTCTTAAAGCAAGGATTTTATCTTTAGAGTCTGTGAATTGTAATGTTACCTTGTTTGTTTAAGGAGTCCTCGGGTGCCTCAGGATGGCAACTATAGTCCATTCACATAAGGTAGATTCTTGTGCCTATGAGACGTTTTTTTGGCGGCCTCTGATTGGCTGGTACCGGGAGGCAGACTGCTCGCTCAGTGGGTCATATTTTCGTTTGTAGCTTAGAAAACTAGCATTATGTTTACATTTCTTCATTTATCTCACGTTTTACAAAACATAGGGAAGTTTTGGTCATACCAAAGGATTCGGTATTAAATGTACAATTAATTAATCTTTTCCTGAAATCAATAAGTTAAAATACAAACGAATTACAACAAGTAGAAGCGAAGAGAGGAACATTTCATTCTTTATACCGGTTTTTATTTATCGTCGGATTTTGCATAATTCATGAGATCAAGATAAAATAAAATCTTGTGTTTTTAAACAATAAAATCACCCTGAATACGCTGGTGGTTTCAGATTTTAGATGCATGTAATAAGTAAAGAGAAAATGAAGAATATGTCTAATTATGTTGCATCCGTACTTGACTCGGTTTGACAGTAGTGCCGAGAGACGCAAGATATCGTAAGTTCAGGCCCTTCTGAGCTAGAGATCGCGCTGGCGCTGTTGCAGTTGCCAATTGGCGATATGAGAAGTTTGCAGTTTCGAGAATATGTATTTACCGAATTATTATGTTATTACATTTTCTCTAAATAAATGCATAGAAATCCCATTATGACTTTCGAACATTTTTACTCAAATATATATGTCCATATTTCTGGACATATCTGATAAAAAAAGTAAATAATCAGATGGATGGATCTGGGTGTTGGCTTCAATTTAGTCTAGGTGAGAAATGTGCATTCTTTATGAGGCTCATTGATAACGAATATAATATTCTGTCTTTTTCAGAATTGCTTGAGTTACTCCTACACCAGAATGTTGATCTCCTTTATATACATGTTACACTTGACAACATGTATACAACAATGTTTAGGAAAACAAAAATTGATTAGTTTTTGTCCCGAGGAATTCATTATTCTTGAATCATTTAATTCAGACCTGAGTTAGAATAGCTCCCGTAACCGTTCCCACGCCCCTTGCATCATTGTGTGTATGTATATATATATATATATATATATATATATATATATATATATATATATATATATATATATATATATATCTATATATCGAATATATCGTATATATATATATATAGTACATCAGGATATGAGACTAATCAGAAGGCTGTCATATCTACATGTACTATATATATATATATATATATATATATATATATATATATATATATTATATATATTATAGATATATATAGTACATGTAGGATAATGAGACTAATCAGAGGGCTGTCATATCTCCATCTTTTTAACCAAAATGAATGGAAATTCATGCAGATATATTATGTCATAAACACAAAAGAAAGTCATACACAGTAGGCTTCCATTGGTATGTCATTAGGCTATCGATATGAACAAAAAGAAGTTAATATCTTACAAATTTTGGTGTAAGAGTAACTCAAGCAATTCTGAAAAAGACAGAATATTATATTCGTTACATCGTCAACAATTTTATGGTAAGAAATAAACAGGTGTACTTTTGTTTATTGAGGGAACACATGAAAACCATAAGCTTTTGATGATATTGGTCAGAGAAACAACTTCTGTTATTTATCAATGAGCCTCATAAAGCATGCACATTTCTCACCTAGACTAAATTGAAGCCAACACCCAGATCCATCCATCTGATTATTTACTTTTTTTATCAGATATGTCCAGAAATACGGACATATATGTTTGAGTGTAAATGTTCGAAAGTCATAATGGGAAATCTATGCATTTATTTAGAGAAAATGTAATGACATAATAATAATTCGGTAAATACATATTCTCGAAACTGCAAACTTCTCATATCGCCAATTGGCAACTGCCAACGCGCCAACGGCTCTAGCTAAGAAGATATCTTGGGTGTCTCGGCACTACTGTCAAACCGAGTCAAGTACGGATGCAACATAATAAGACATATTCTTCATTTTCTCTATGCATATTACACGCATCTAAAATTTGAAAGCACCAGCGTATTCACGGTGATTTGGTTGTTTAAAAACACAAGATTTTATTTTATCTTGATCTCATGAATTATGCAAAATCCGATGATAAATAAAAACAGGTATAAAGAATGAAATGTTTCTCTCTTCACTTCTACTTGCTGTAATTCCTTTGTATTTTAACTTATTGATTTCAGGAAAAGATTAATTAATTGTACATTTAATACCGAATCCTTTGGTATGACCAAAACTTTCCTATCTTTTAAAAACGTGAGATAAATGAAGAAATGTAAACATAATGCTAGTTTTCTAAGCTACAAACGAAAATATGACCCACTGAGCGAGCAGTCTGCCTCCCGGTACCAGCCAATCAGAGGCCGCTAAACAAACGTCTCGTAGGCACAAGAATCTACCTTATGTGAATGGACTATATTTTCATTTGCAGGGTAGATGTCGTGTTTGATAGCCTCCAACTCCCTTTCAGAGAAGGTGATACTGCTGATGCTCTGGCAGGTACCCTGTGATCCACTGAATCGTCCGTTTAGTACGTATCCAGGCAGCTCTGTTGTCTTGTTTGAGAGAGCTTTACTTGTAGCATGATGGGTAAAGTGAAAGTTGAAGGGAGCGGAAACTATGAGGAAATGCTCTGTGTGGGTGTAACAGGGCGTTTGTTTCTTTGTTATAGCAGCTGCTTCTTACATATTAACTTTTCTTTCAAGCCTACAAGTAATGTACCCTATGCAACTGTAGGGAGGACCAGTTCCTCATGCAAACTGACGACACTTATTAACTTGTTTATGAGGGGGGCAATCCATGCCATTCTCCAAAGTTTTGAAGATTATTGCAGCTCCCCTAGTCAACCCTGTAAGAGATTTTTTTTCTGCTCTAAGCAGACAGAGTTTGATCCACACTGGGGGCCCTGCAGTAATCCTCATAACATCAGTCTGAATCACCTCTAGTGTGCAAAGCTGAGGCTATGTCAATTTTGTGAGTGCAGGTGCTATATATTCCACCAGACTTTGATACCATTTGCTGAGGAGAGAATACAATTTTATGCATACTCCCAGGGAGACAAAATTATTTACTCATTCATTAATTGCTTCCATGATGGCTAGATTATCGGGTAGACAAACATTTACTATGGCCATTGACATGGTTTTGTTAGTGGTGATCTTCAGGCTTAGTTCCTTGTATTTTTCTTTGATCAAGTGAGGTGCTCGCATTTTTTGTAATCAAATGTTGCCTGCTTGCTGGGGACAGATTATGCAGATGAAGATTTCTACCCTTCTGAGAGGATTTGGTGTAGGAAGATTTTCCATGAGAATACTGGAGAGAAAGGGACTAAGAATTCCTTCTTGTGGTGTCCCATTTTCATGTTCAATATGTTCAGAATAAGCTTCTTGTAAATGGATTATTGATTCCTGATTCAGAGTGTGTAGCTCTGTGTTCATGTGAATAGACGAGGGAAAAGAAAATAACAGTAGAATTTGCCAATTCACAGGGTTGGTTTTCAAAATCCAAAAAGACTATTTAGGCTTTCTTTCATTAACTCTGGACAGGGAACTGGTTATGGATTCTCAAGTCCCAATACCTTTTCTGTATGCATATATTCATGGATGCATGGGGTGCCATAATCTCTTTTGAGAGCAAGGATTAATCCATGCATGATGAAGGGTATATCCATATTATCATGAGTGATACAGGCAGCCATTATGGCTGTATTCCTATTGATCCCCAGCACTGTTAGGCAGAACCGAGTTCTAGGGGGTGATGAGGAGTTATCATCCTGATTACAAAGTATTGGGTAACAAGGTCTACTTTGCTTTGAGGGTTGGAATTGGGTGAACTATGAGATTCAGTTTATCTAATACCTGTTGATCCATCTCCAGAGTTTGGTGTCCTTGTTGTGGACAGTACGTGGCTCTGTAGTTATATGTTGATTTTAGCCCCGTTCGGTGTTGATTCTCAAATTGGGTATCAATAACATTCCATGGTCCTTTTGTAGGTACTTTATTATATAAACCATGAGCCGTTAATTGAGTATAACTGAAAACAAAAGAAAAACACTTTTAGGCTAATGCCTTCGAAGCTATTGCCACATGTCCTACAAAACTGGTAGGATTCCATTGGCTATATCAAAAGGTACAAATTAAAACATAATATCACAAAGGTACAAAAATACATATCATAAGCAAATTAACGTATCTTACCACAATTTTGGGGACTTAATCCATTAGACATACAACAATGAAGAAATCCATGACAAGCAAGTCACATTTCACGTGCTTGAAATACTGGAAGGGCCAGCATGTTGTTTTGTGATCTTGTTTTTACTTCTAATCCCAGTAAGTGCGGGAAGTAAACTCGTCCACCTTTGGTAGACAATGTATTTTAGTATTGTTTCAAAACTCAGATATAACTGGATATGCTAATGACAGTAACAATGGCTCCCCTAAATTGAGATAACAATTTAAACAATAACTATACTATTGGGGAATGAATATGAGATTCTTTACAAACTATAAAATCACAATATACAGGTTAGTCCATTCCATACAAAACAAAAATATACAATACATAATGACTTAAGTGCTCCTTGATGGGGACTTCCCTGTTGTACTTTCTAATAACATTACAACTGAATGAATAGGCCTTTCTAGAATTGTAGCTGTCTTGTGGCGTTTACCATTTTCATCAAGAAAAGCATCTGCTACTAACAATTTAATTTTTCTAACATGGCCAGCTTCATCTGGGTTTGTTTCTAATACTCGGCCTAACATCCACTTGTTGCGAGGTAGATTATAGTCTTTGATTAAAACTATATCATCAATTTCTACATTCCTTTGAGGCTTTAACCACTTTTGGCGTATTTGTAACGATTGTAAGTATTCTCTTTGCCACCTTTTCCATAACTGATTAAGAAGATATTGTACACGCCTCCATTTTTCTTTGAAAACATGTCCTCTTTTACAAAATTACCTGGAGGAGGCAAGACTATCTTAGACTTCAATGTCAGAAAATGATTAGGTGTCAAAGGTTCTACATTTAAAGGATCATTCAAGTTATCTGTGGATAATGGTCGCCCGCTTAAAATATTTTCTGCTTCAGTCATGAATGTTCTCAAAGATTCATCGTCTAAAATTTTACTATTGTTAGATAGCAATACATTCAAAATATTTCTAACAGATCTTATTTGTCTCTCCCAAACACCACCCATATGACTTGCATGAGGGGGGTTCATTTTAAATGTTATAAAATCACATTAATCCTTTAATAATTCATTTTTAATATTTTCAACATTCATTTCTCAGAGGCACTTTGCAAACTCTTCTCTTGCACCAATAAAGTTACTACCTTGATCTGAACGCAGTTGTGCGCAATGGCCTCTTCTACAAACAAATCTCCTATAAACATTTAAGAAAGAGTCTGTACTGAGAGAATGGGCAGTTTCAATGTGTATTGCCCTAGTTGACATACATGTAAATAATACACCATACCTTTTGAGCTCTTTTCTACCTTCCTTAATTATAAATGGACCAACATAATCAACTGCACTGTAAGTGAATGGAGAAGACATTTCTACCCTATCCTTTGGTAAATCGGCCATCTTCTGTGTAAGAGTATCATGTCTAATTTTTCTACAAGTTACACATTTTGATATATGTTTCGCTACTAAGGATGATCCACTTATAATCCAGTAACCACTAGATCTAATTTAATTTAAAGTTAAATTTCTACCTTGATGGTGTACTTTATTATGATAGTGACAGACTATAATTCAGTAATATGACCATTCTTTGGCAAAATCACAGGACATTTTACATGGACATCAAAATTACTTCTGTGTAATCTACCACCCACTCTTAGTAAGCCATCACTACCAATAAATGGATCAAGCTTGTACAAATTGCTAGATTTCCTTAAACATTTATCAAATTCGTTATTGCTTATACTTAACCTGTTAAGCGTCCGCCCCGGATGAGCTCGCTGCTAACGTACCGTCATGCTTTTTTTGTAATCATCGATCATAGCACTGATGATAGTTTTTCAAAGTTAATATTGATTTTTATGCTTATTATTCATACTGTAATTAAGTGTAGGAAATTCTCTCTCTCTCTCTCTCTCTCTCTCTCTCGGAGTCCAGTCACTCGGCAAAGAAAAGTCATCTTCACTCCCGCTATTGGAAGAAAAGTTTGTATCATCACTGGAGGATTCAGAACTAGAGCTCTCATAATCAAATAGGTTATCAATATCAGACTCCTCATCTAGTATTTGATTGATTTCACCTGAAGAAATACGCCTCCTCTTTGGGACATTCATTGTGAAAGACGCGAAATCCAATTTGTCTCGATAAACGCCCGAAGCGTATTGAAAGAAAACCAACAGGGACAGGCAGTTTTCTAGCATAAGCGACCACCAGGAAAGAGTTGCCAGGCTGGAAATAAGTTTCCCTTTCCGTGTGCTGAAGAGTGGTTACCAAATGATGTTCCTACACTTTCTATACGAGTAAACGTATTATTACGGGGCTGACGGCTTGACAAGCACAGTTAAAGTCTTGAACGTAATATCCCGTTGAAGGCGCTACCGAGTAGATCGCGGTAAACGTATTATTACGTGGGTGACGCTTAACAGGTTAACAACTGATATTCATATTGAAAAACTTCTCTTTGGACTAATTTTATAATGGTAATTTCTGCCTTGATTAGCTCTTCTACAGACACATGAACATACTCAGTATATAATGATTTCTGTTTCAATTTATCAATAAACCTATTACATAAAGCTAATGACCTTCTGGCACGTGTCCAATCTGAGAAGTAATTAAGTCTGGTAAGTATGGTAGCATAATTATTATCATCAGTGTTAATTGCCAGTGACACTTTCTTTAATTCTGGATCTTCATCTGCAACTTCAAATGAACATAAAGTTTCATTATCAGCATTATCATTATCAGCATTATCATGTTTTAAGAATTCAGGTCCATGCCACCACATATAGTTACTAGTCAAGATCATGAACAGACATGCCTCTTGAACATAAATCAGCAGGGTTATCACTTGAGGAAACATATCTCCATTGTTCAGGTAAGGTGTGATTTCTGATTTGCGCACTCTGCGCGACAAAAAAACCTTAAACTGTTTACATTGATTAGCTATGTATCCAAGAACAATTGTACTATCTACCCAAAATACTTCTTTACTAATATTGACCTTCAACTCCTTTTTTAAGAAATAACTCACCTTCACTGATGCTAATGCAGCAGTGAGTTCTAACCTAGGTATAGTAAAAGTTTTCAAGGGAGACACTCTTGATTTAGCTATAACTAACCTAGTATGTACTTGTCCATTTGCATCTGTCATTCTTAAGTATGAGCATTGACCATAACCCTTCTCACTAGCATCAGAAAAATGATGCAATTCATAGTCTATGACATTCATGTTGGCTGGTTTATAACATCTCTCAACTTTAATATCTTTCAATTTGGGTAATTGACTTAACCAGTTTTCCCATTTAGCAATAACAGTTTCAGGAATAGGATCATCCCAGCCAAGGTCTTGTTTACATAAGGTTTGCAAAACTTTCTTACCTGTAAGAATGAATGGTGATATCATGCCTAGAGGATCAAAAATAGAGCTAACTATGGATAAAACATTCCTTCTAGTACTAGGCCTTTGAATGGGTTTGCCATTAAAATTAAATGTATCTGTTTCAGTACACCACTCCATACCAAATGTTCGTTCCACTGGCAATTTATCTTTTGTTAAATCAAGATTCTTGACTGATTGAGCAACTTCATCAGGGCACATAGCCTTTAAAACTTCAGCATTATTGGCAACAAATTTGTGCAAATGGAAACCACCCCTTTTACATATCATCTGACTGTCTTTGGCTAAGTTTATGGCTTCCTCCACTGTAGCTACAGACTTTAAGCCATCATCCACATAAAAGTCTTCTTTAATGAACTCTGCTGCCTTTTCAGTAGTTTTATCCTTAAATCTATCAGCAGTAGCTTTCAAAGCATAGTTTGCAACAGATGGAGAGCTTCTAGCACCAAATAGATGAACAGTCATCCTATATTGAACAATGTCACCATCTAAGTCATGGTTATCAAACCACAGAAATCGTAAAAGATTCCTGTGTTCTTCATTTACTAAAACTTGGTGATACATTGCTTCTACATCACAAGTAAATGCAACAGAATGATTTCTAAATCTACACAAAATACCAGCTAGACTATTTGACAAGTCTGGTCCCTGAAGTAAACAATCATTCAAAATTACATTTTTATACATAAAAGAGCAATCGAATACTACTCTGATTTTGTCAGGCTTTCTGGGATGGTAAACCCCATGATGTGGCACAAACCAAACCTTTCCATTAGTTAGGCATGTTTCATTCAAAGGAACCCTTTCAGCATAACCCTTATCAATCATATTCTTTATGAAATTTATGTAATCATTTTTCATGCTTACATTCTTCTGAAACTTTTGTTTTAAGTTGGATAGTCTTTTCTGGACTACTAACTTATTATCTGGGAACTGAATATCACCTCCTTTGAGTGGCAATGGAATTTTAAACTGTTTACCATCAATAATCTTAATACCATTACTAACAATTTCAATAAACTGTCTTTCTTCTACTGACAAAGCTACCTCATCGTCACTAACATTACTTATAAAATCAGATTCAAACATCTCTCTAACATGATGAGGCTCATACACTTCTTTTACTTTGGTTGGTACTGTAAAAATGTTATTTGATATCTTGGAATTTATTTCAATTTCTTCAACTACAGTTCTATTAACAACAACATCATTTTCTAAATTATTCTCATTGACATTTACATTACCAATAATCCCCATCCAAGAGCTGTTCTCTGACCCATAGGGCTCATTTCCAGACCCAGGAATGATTTCTAAAGGTTTGACAGCTTTTATACAGTTTCTACCTATCAATAAGACTATCTCAATGTCAGGATTATACTCTACTAGCCTTCCAGCAATTTTCTTAAGATGAGGCCATCTTAAAGCTGAACATTTTTTAGGGATTTGTGCTCTTCTTGCAGGAATAGTTTTTCTAGAGTAGACACATGGTAAATTTACAGTACTAGCCTTGGTTTCCCTGGTTGTATGAAATCTGTTGGAAATTTAAACACCTGGGCATTTGGATTTAGATCAGTCATTGCCTTTATTTCTGCCTTCCTTTTGTCTAAATCTTTGTCTATATGTACTATCTAAACCTCCAGCAAAGGAAAGGGACTTTTGTACACTGGAACCTGACAATGAATAATTTACAGCTCTACTATCCTCAAGATATCTGTGCAAGAGACCTTCAGTGGGTTGGTTATTTTCACCTAACGGAAAACCCATGCATGACTGTGGATCAGTTTCATTTTCTTCCTCTAAAATTTTATTAACTGCACATATCTCAGCATTAGCGGCTTCAATTTCTTTGTCAATTTCTAATTTCTTTAAATCTGCTCTAGCCTTCTCCATTATGTCATGGCATTTTCTTTCTGTGCCTAACCTAGCCAGTTTTGTGCTTAGTTCTATTCTCTTAGTACTAGAAACACGTGAAGATTTACTTACACTTGTATGATGTGACCTGCTAGATGAAGACTTTGACTTTAGAGAGACATTTGACATTTTATCATCTTGGTCATGTTTCATTTTTTCTTTTAATTTTGTTAACCTAGTGTGACTTTCAAAGCATATTTCCTGGTAATTATACTCTAAACTCTGTACATTCTATTTGAAGCCTATTTGCAACATCCTGTAGTAGGCCTACATTACAATCATTTTTAGAAAGTGCCAAATCTGCTTCCTTATTTATTTTGCACAACATTCTCTTTTGTTTTTTGAATTCATCAACCAGAAGATCAAAATTATGCATCTTACCTTTTTCTGATTGTAATCTCACTTGTTTACCCATAATAGGTGACATAGGCCTAGGTTTCAATGAATGCAAGTCTTGCTCTTCATCTTGGCCTAAATGTTGATCATGTTTCTCTTGTTTATTAAGATCCATTTTGTCTTGAATTCGTAGATTTTCCACGTTGCCTTCTACGTAGGTTAGATTAGGCTCTTATTCTTGGGTTCATCACTCTTTATCCGAATTGTGTTATCTTGTCCTTGTTGTGGACAGTACGTGGCTCTGTAGTTATATGTTGATTTTAGCCCCGTTCGGTGTTGATTCTCAAATTGGGTATCAATAACATTCCATGGTCCTTTTGTAGGTACTTTATTATATAAACCATGAGCCGTTAATTGAGTATAACTGAAAACAAAAGAAAAACACTTTTAGGCTAATGCCTTCGAAGCTATTGCCACATGTCCTACAAAACTGGTAGGATGCCATTGGCTATATCAAAAGGTACAAATTAAAACATAATATCACAAAGGTACAAAAATACATATCATAAGCAAATTAACGTATCTTACCACAATTTTGGGGACTTAATCCATTAGACATACAACAATGAAGAAATCCATGACAAGCAAGTCACATTTTACGTGCTTGAATCTGAGGCAGCAGTCGTTGTGATTGTTTACTTCTACCCAGTAGAGCGGGAAGTAACTCGTCCACCTTGGTAGAATGTATTTTAGTATTGTTTCAAAACTCAGATATAACTGGATATGCTAATGACAGTAACATTTGGTAAAAGGTATAAGTTGGTGCACTTTCTCACACCATTGATATCAGATTTATTATCTTACCTTGTAAGCAGCATGAGCAGAATTAGTGTTAACATCTTTCATTAGGGGGTAGCTGATCAGTACTATGTCTCCTGGAAAATTTCTGTTAATTCTTCAATTCATCTCTGACCCTGGAATTACAGTACCAGGAATGTTCATAGTAGCAAAAGGTGTACTGTTGGTATGGCATAAACACTAGCTGCGCCCGTTATATCGTTGGAAAAATCCTGCAAAAATTTAAAGTTGGGCAATTAATGTATTATATAGACCAGGCAGTCATAAAGTTTTCAAAGCTGGTTCAGTTTAAAAGCTCATGGTTCTATCCAGGAGGAAGAGGAGAGGGTGGAAGTCTCTGTGGATGTAGGGTGGATTGCAAGACAAAATGGTCACTGATTAGTATGGTTTCAACTGCCAGATCACATCATCTTGCAGATTAATGGAACAAAGAATTAGGTCTAACTGGCGTTCCTTTAAGTAAGTTGGATCCTCACAGTTGTTCAGTAATTTGACTCTTGGAAATTACTTGAAGAAGCAGTACAGATGGCGTCTTGTCGGGTCTTCTGGGTGTCTGGCCTGATAGACTGATGATGAGCATTAAAGTTCCTGTAACAATAGTGTTGGTCCTTGATGCCATATCAAAAAGGGCACCTGCTTCCAACGTGTTCTAGTCTGTTACAATCTTGGGAATAACTGGCAGACAAAAGTCCCTTATGCTCTTCATCATTACCCCAAGCGAAGGAGCACTTTAGGCATGATAGTCCCGCTCAAATGACGAAATTTGTTTTCAGTACAAAACAATCTTGTTCATAGTGTACTCGACAGTCAAGGGCACTGATTTACTCTATTCTTTGTACCATAAAAGCCCGTGTAGGTATTATCAGAATGAGTCAACTGTGATGGATATACAGTCCAGGTATCGTGGATGGCCAGCTGACAGATTCCCCACTATGGCTACAACAGTCTAGTGATAACTAGTCTATTAATTTCAAACTGAAGGGCAAAGAATATCTAAAGTGTTAAACTTATGCAACACGTACAGAATAAGATAAAATATTTAAAATCACCCCAACAAAAAATCCGTTATGAAATACATATTGGATATATAAACTTTCAGTAATTAAAAACAGCTACAGCGAGGTACAGACGAAGGGCAACTGGTGAAACATATGAGCGTTTTCTGGAAAACATTAACACTGGAGGCCAAAAATTAAAGGAAAAGTAAATATATTCAAACTATAAATCAAAGACCCTTTGTTTCTGAAAACATTTAAATGTAATAGTAAGGTAAAAGTTATCAAGGAGACTGCTGTTATGTTGCATGGCAGACAGTGGCCTGGGATAGATTCTCATTGAAAATAGTGCTTCAAAGAACCTTTTGACTGGAGCTACTTTTTCCCAAGACATGGGCCACGAACATTCATAAAAATAACTTGACATTTCCAAAAGGCAAATCATAGAAACTCAATAGATCACTCGAATTCTTAAAAAAAATATTTTGAAGATAAACAGCCCACCATTTAGGTCTCAGTTGCTTTAAACACTCCACACATGGGTCAGACAGCCTACATAGTTGTTATTGGTTTTAATTGATTAGTCAGAGCATTAAAACTACACACTGCTATGAACTATACAATGCCAAACTGCAGTAGATTTTATTTATTCTGTAGTAACTGGTAAGTTACTTTGAGAATCTTGAATCATCTTCCCTCTACAGTTATTCATAGTTTGATTTTAGATCATTGCGCCTATCCACTAACATTATGTGTTCACCTGAAGTCCATTTAGAGAAATATTTTTCAGTCCTCACAATTAATGTTCATTAGACATACTTTAATGCTATTAAAAATCTCAACTCAAAATAAAGATTTACTCAAAACTAATAAATAATGGGTACAAAAAAGGCCACTTGTACTTTAAAATTTGCAGTAACCCAGCTTAACTATTACTCCGATTTGTTATCAACAATTGTTACTTGTAAAACTAAGGATGTCTAAGAGGTGCTGTCAAAAATGGTCGGATTATTAGGAATACTAAGTAAATGAGCATTAAAACTCTGGTGTTAAAGAGATAACTAAAGTAGATTCGAATAACTAAAACGTGGGTTCATATTTTCTCTAGTGATATTGGAATATGTATATTGTATGAATTTTATATTGATAGTTGTGGTATTGGCACTAGCCTTAACTAGTGAAGTTAAGAAACCTAAAATTACAAACATGTTTAATTGGAACTATGTATTGCATGTAGAATGTAATTAGCAAAAAATGTCAAGTATCACATTTCAAAGCAATCTAATACCACAATTAATTTTTTTCCTGAAAAGTCAATGCCCTTATAGGACAGATTCTCAGAACAATTAAAATTAATTGCTAAAACTAACCTGACATAAACTTAAAATTTTGATTTTCCTATTGCTGAACTTTAATAAAGTAAACAAACCTTAGATTACATTTTTCAAGTTCCAAATGCACAGTTAATTTACTTTACCAAAGTTCGAAAAATTTGAAAGTTCCACTTTATGTTACTTTTAAAATCTTAAATAAATAAAAAATTAACATCTGAACCCATGCACTTGAAACCTGCAAGAAAACACAGATTAGTTGGTCATAAAACCAATAGGTACAAAGCATGAGAGGCGTCTCCACCTCTACAGGGACCGCTGCTGTAGGGGTGGAGGTAAATCATTGGCTTGTTCACAATAAAAAGCTTCTCACCTCAAAGTTGAATAAACCAATCTTGAAGAGTATGTATTCCATTTTTCTAGTTGTATGGATACATTAGTGGTCTTTAGTTTAAGTTGATCACCAAAGTGTCCTATTTTTCACTAGAGAGACTATAAATTATCCTGGCTTCATAAAGTTCGTATTCGCTAGTACCAGGAAGTATCTTTAATGTTTTAGAATGGCATTATGGCCAAATAAAAGTTCCAATGTAAGAATTATTATACAAAATTTAAGAACAGATTAAAAGCTCGTAATTTTACACTAATATCACTTGACATAAAATTTCATCAAAGAATAGAATACTAACCTCTAAATTTCCAATACTTTGTAAACTGGCCTATAATCCACAATGCTCCATAATGGATAAAATCTTGTGGACTTACCCTGATCCTGAAAGGGATTAAATTTGTATTACAAAAATACAGGACCTCTGATCCACTAAGAAAATTGAACAGCTTTTTAGTGACCACAATGTTATAACATAAGTGAACAGGAGTAAGTATTTAGTATTATAGAGAAATTATTCAAAAACTATTCATGATAACCCACAATGACATGCAAGGTTGTGACAATCAGCTAATGGGGAAAGGTGGTCAAGTCTGACTAACACACTTGAAATGAACACAATTATTAGGGAGAAGCAGTGAAGAACTTGAAAAACAAAGATATTTTAGTTAAATTAACATTTAAACAATAACTTTTGTACATAAAACTCAGTTTATACAATATAAAGCTATAACTTCAGGCATTGAATAAAAATGCTCTATAAAGTATTCACTAAAAATACTAAATTCTGCGTGAAATATAATGAACTGGCTGACCAACCTGGCCCTGCCTTGGAAAACTCTGAATGACAACCAATGAACTCTCTCTATCTCTCTTCTCTCAACACCTCTATTGTCTCTCACTTCCTCTCTCTCTCACTCTCCCTTTCCTATCAGGATACCTGCTTCAGTAACATTGCATATTTTTTTACATTTTATAATTCACCACTTCTCACACACAACCCCTCTTATCGGAGCTCAACTTTGACTTAAAGGGCATCAGCAATGTCCATTCACCTCAGCAACCTTGAAAACTATGGATTAGACACTAATATCTGTTGTTTTTGGCTATTTTTACATGTTAACTCCTTCCCACCCGCTTCTCATCCCTCATTCTATTTGGCTTGATCTTGGATTTAGGGGCATCGGAGTATCTCTATTCATCTCAGCAACCTCAAAAACTATGGATTAGATGCTAATATATGTAATTTTTTACATTTTATTTTTCGCACATTCTCACCCTCCTTCCTATCAGGGCTGAACTTGGAAATAAAGCCCATCTTAGGAACCTCAAAAACTATGGTCAGACAATAATATCTGTCATTTTAGTGTAATTTTACATGCCACTCCTCCCACTCCATTCCTATCAGGGCTGAACTTGGATTAATAGGGCATCAAGGGTGTCTGTGTTCATCCCAGTGGCCTCAAAAACTATGTACTTGATGCACTAATCTGTCATTTCTTATATTTTAGCAACCTCGAAAACTATGGATTAAACATTAATATCTGTAAATTTTGGCTATTTTTACCTATCACCACTTCTCACCCACTTCTCACCCAACCCTCCTATCAGGACTGAACTTGGACTTAAAAAGCATTAGGATTGACACTTTACATCTCAGGGACCTTGAAAAATATAGATTAGACACCAATATTTGCTGTTTTTTGGTTATTTTTACATGTCACCCCTTCCCAACCCTTTTCTCTCCCCTCACTCCTGGCCCCTGTTCTTATTAGGGCTGATCTTTAACTTGAAAGGTATCAGGAGTGTCACAATTTCACCTTAGTGACCTTGAGAACTATGGATTAGACGCTAATATCTGTAATTTTGGTTATCTTTACATGTCTCCCCTTCCCACCCGCTCCCCGCCTCCCTTACAGTTGGACTTAGAAAGCATTGGGAGTGTCATTATTCATCTCGGTGAACTCGGAAACTATGGCTTAGATACACATATCTATCATTTTAGGTTATTTTATGTGTCCCCACCTTCCCACCCCTTCTCACCCAACATCCATTGGGGCTGAACTTGGAGTTTAAAAGGCATCAGGAGTGTCACTATTCATCTGGGAAACCTTGAAAACTATGGGTTAAACAACTGTCTGCCATTTTCATTTATTGCTATATATCACCCCCTTCCCACCCCTTCTCACCCCCTTCCTATAGGGGCTGAACTTGGACTTAAAGGGCATCAAGAATGCCACTATTTATCTCAGCAACCTATAAAACTATGGATTAAACATTAATCTCTGTCATTTTTGGTTATTTTTACATATAATCCCCTCCCACCCTTTCACACCCATCCCCTTCCTATTAGGGTTAATCTTGGAGTTTACGCTTAAAAGACGGGCATCATCATGTGAGTATCGATAACAGGTTTTGGGTGGTGGACAGGCTAACTCAAGATTATTAATATTATGCTCCATACAATTTGGACAAATTCAGTGGGAAAGAGGTTCATAGCACTTTAATAGTCCATAAATGACTAATGACAACTGCAGCAGCTCAGCTTAGGACCAGTGATGCCACACTGACAAAGAATACACCTTTCTTTGTAAAATACCACCCTTTATAACTTTGCTTTAGATTTTGGTAATAAAACTTTGATAATAAAAAAAAACTGTCATAAATAAAATATGTACGAAATACAATTTTTAAAAATTCAATCCTTAAATGATAAAAGTTTATATAGCCTTCAAAATTTGCTGAGTCAAATCAAATATCCATCTCCTACTGACAAGTCAACTTTAACAATTACAGAGGCAAATTATATAGCTGCAATTGCATTAGCAACACTGATGTTTAGTCGTTTACCCACACTGAGGGTGGTCAAGGCGACAACGCTGCTTAGGATGGAAGATCAGTAACTCTTTCCTCTCTATCCCATGACGTCTTTTGTATTTATTTGCTCATAAATATACCCATAGATTGCTGTTGGTTTTGTTCTTATCGTTTACGATAGTATGTCAGTTATAATTATAATTTTGTAAAGAAAATTACAAAGAAATATTAGAAAAAAAACATGCAGACCTCCCAAAAAAATTACTGTATCTCACTATTTCAGTAAATCTCAAAAAATAATTTACAACACATATACTCAGAAATTGATGCTGATTTTAGTTGTTATCTGTTATTATATTGTCTGAACTGTACTTATGATATAAAAAATAAATCATTAGAAAAACCATGTATGACCTCGAAAACTAATATTGGTCGTTTTCGGGTATTTTGACATGTCACCCCCTTTCCACCCCTTAGTCATCCTCGGCAACATCAAAAACTATGGATTAGACACTAATATCTGTTGTTTTCGGTTAATTTTACATTTTAGCCTCTTCCCACACATACTCCTATATATATATATATATATATATATATATATATATATATATATATATATTATATATATATAGCTACAAAATCCACATAAGAAGGTGAGTGAAAACTGGGACTTTGAATTAGTACTTTTGTAGTTTATTCTACATTTTCAAGTTCACACTGAATACAAGAGAAGTTGATAGAGATTTGTATACAAAAACAGAAAGGGGTTGGGGCAGGGTTAAAGTTTGTTCTTTTAGCAAAGAAGACAAGGAAAGAGACATGAGCGACCATCCAGGGTGGAGATTTACATTCCTTGTTGATCTGGTTTTGATAAAAATCGACTCCAACAGGCTCCTTTTGCGGTGATCATTGATCCTGTGGATTACCAAGTAATGGTCCCAGTTGATCGCAATGACATTATTTGTTAAGCCTCTTGAAATTACACATTTGTGCTGGGATTATCTCACTTTTAGTCCTTTTGATGTTTGACTAATATAAATCTAATTACATTCGTTACAAGGAATACTGTATACAATATTGTTTGAATTTGGCAGGCTATTCTTAAGTAGATAATTTCTCAAACCATCATAAGTTAATATCAATAGTTTTTAAAATGGGTACAGCAAGAAGGAAATTAGGATGAAATGGTAAACATAGAGTACACTTAAATTCTTGTTAACACTGTTAGATTTAATATGTATTTTTTGCTTCATTTTTACAAAGTACCAAAAAAATATGGAGGGTAACATAATGAATAACCTATCTTACCAATATTTTTAAACTCATCTTAAAAAAAATAAGGATTACAAATTCTAAGAGCTTTGAAATACATACTGGAAAATGATAACACCTCAATTTGTTTAGCATAGTTAGAGTAAAAGTGAAAATGTGACAAATTATTCGTGGTTAACCTACATACTTAAAATAAAATTGTGTTATTTCTAATAATTAAGGCATCCAATAATGTAATACATTAATTCTCTTTCTATTCTATTGTGAATTTTATGGATGATACAATTTTATTAATTGTATGCAAGCAATCAGGAATATTTAAAGGGATATCCAATTAATAATGACATTGGTAGGTAATTCTATTCCAAATGCTGTAATATATATTGAAGTAATTCATCAATAAGAACTTTTGTCAATAAAGAAGTCACATCAAAAGCGGTTAATTTGTCAATACTGGATAATTTTATATTGGAATAGTCTAACACAGAAATCAACAGAATTTTGTAAATGAGAATTTGAAATACTACCCAGGATAGGCGATAGTAATTTAACTAGATGTTTAGAAAATCTATAACTAATAGAACTGGTTGTACCGATGATAGGTCGAATAGGAAAAGCTCTTTTATGGGTCTCGATTAATCCGTACATATAAGGTAAAGATGGGCCAATCGTCGTCATTTTCCCTTTTATCGTACTGATTTCCTTTAGTTTAGTTTTTATTTTAGAACTGAAACTTAATGGGCCTTTTGTAATATCTAAGCACGTGTTCCTCGTGCTACATTAGGTATGGATGCCACGAGAAACTTTCTACTCCTGTTCCTTTGCCTTATCTGTATATGTATATATATATATATATATATATATATATATATATATATATATATATATATATATCATACGACACACACACACACACACACACACACACACACACACATATATATATATATATATATATATATATATATATATATATATATATATATATATAACCTCAAGTACTGAAAAGTAAGGCTAAATTAAAGTATCGAATAATAATGCTACAAACTTATTGAAACGTCTTGTATAACGAAAATAATCAAAACTCGCCGTCAGCAGAGATGATAAAGCCTTCATAGCCTTAACTCCGAACGTCACAGTACGATAATCACAGTTCCGCTTTAATACAGCAAACGGAGAATTTCTTCTCTAACGTCAATAGAGAATCATCTATAAACCGTCCAGTTCCGTAGTCAAACAGAACAAAGAAAACTCTAATAGCTTCGTCGACTTTGAAGCGATACGTGAAGTTTTGTATGGTGCGGTTTCACTGAAGTAAGGATCATTTAGGAGAGTCAAAGGATCATTTAGAAGTGGGACAACGTGCG
>NC_061100.1:53179946-53202446 GCF_015104395.2 Macrobrachium nipponense
GGGACAACGTGCGTCTTCTGTTTTTATCTGTGTTGCAATTGAATGAAGTTTACTGATGCTTTATCAAAGGATATTTCTTTTAATACTTCCTAGTTCTTCGATAACACCGATATAACCGAGAAAATGATTTAGTTAAAAAAGAGGGAGTAAGAAATTTAGGTGTATAGCATCTATAGATATGAAAAATAATCTTTTTAATTTCACTTTATTCATTAGCCTTTCTTACTTACTGTAAGTTTCTTTGACCCCATCATAAGTTAGAAAAGTTTTTTCTTTTTTTTTCCGGAAAGATTGCGTTATCAGTCCTTTCGGTATCTATACCGGGGCAGCAAATTTGAAGGCTCTACAAACAACAATTTTAAGTCATCTTGGCTCAGGAAATTTGATACCATCTGAAGTTGGCTTTGTGTTGATTCGTTACTAAATTATAAAAGACTGTTAATGCAAGAGCGTCTCAACTCTATTGACGACAGGAGTAGACTGTGCTCCAAGGCATCAGTTTTCACTACGATGAAATGGAAAAAGGATCCAAAAGTTGCTTTGCACTCTAAACTAAAGAAACTAGGGGTTAAAGTAATATACTCAAATATAATAGCTGCAACCTCCTTCATTCATTTCATTGTACCTCAGGTCATTTTCTCTTTCTTCCATCTTACTTTCCACCCTCTTCTAACAATTTTTTCGTACCTGTGACAGAATCCTCCAGTTTCGCCTTTCAGACCATCTTTACGCTTAATTTGCCTTTCAACGCTGAAAGACCTCATTGGTCACAGAAACTTGGCCTTAGGCTTAAATCTTATATTCCTATCCTTCACATCCTATCCAGTATAATAGCGTGTTAAAAAAAGAAGCTTGTCGAGAATAATCAATAGATAATAAATAAGTTACGGCATTCCATGCAAACACAATGGTAAGAGGAGACTAGACAGAAATAGTATCCATAGGGCTGTTCAAGTGGACTTCAGTTCCCATTACGGAACATTTCCAGACAACATTGGCTTCACTAAACTTTGTATATCCATTAGTAAGAGTAGAGTTTTGAATGTTCTTTATGTCTGTACCATATTTTATTTGATAACTTATTTTGTTTCCTTCATTGCACTTCACTTGTCCTCCGCAAACCATTTTCGCTGGTTTGTGTTTTGGAAAATTACATATATATCTCCTTCTAGCAAATTTAATCACAATAATTATGCACACACTCACACACACACACACACACACACACACACGCACACACACACACACATATATATATATATATATATATATATATATATATATATATATATATATATATATATATATATATATATATATATATTATATATATATATATATATATATATATATATATATATCTGAGATCCTCTGGCTAAAAACAACGAGTGTGACGCATCTGACTTAATCAAAAGGAAGGCCTTATGGGGTCTAGTTTATGAACAGAAATTTACGGCTTACCCCTAGATTAGGTTTCAAGGCAAAATGTAAGAAAAAAATCAAAGGATTAAATTTAAAGGGGATGTATAAATATGTTAGTTACTAGATGTACTACTATGAGATTCAGGGCCTCTGTAACACGGTTTTTTCGCAATAACTTTTTATCTATGCATTTCATAAATATAACGCTTATTCAGAATACATATTATATCTACACATAAATTTTGACTGTATTCTGCATTACGTAGGGTGAATAAATTTGGTACTTACAATGTAAAAGTGACCTTTTTTGAAGACGGGCCAACTTACTCAGAGAAAAGGTTTCGAACGCACTCGTTACGTAACTTATGACAGCATTTCTTCCCTCTTTCTCGATGGATGATTGGCTGTACGTAACGAAGGCTATACCTCTGGCAACAATGACATACAAATTTAAATACAAGCAAAGCAGTACACCTTTATGAACTCTGGAACCTCTCCACTGATAATTGTCATAATGAACAAACCAACAAAATATGTTATTAAATTCAAAAACACTTTGATTATTAGTCTAGCTCCCAAAATAGGTTTCCTAAGAAATTACAGTCTACTT
This sequence comes from Macrobrachium nipponense, assembly GCF_015104395.2. Lineage (NCBI taxonomy): Eukaryota > Metazoa > Arthropoda > Malacostraca > Decapoda > Palaemonidae > Macrobrachium > Macrobrachium nipponense. The sequence continues at coordinate 53,181,979 of NC_061100.1, forward strand.
TATAGGTCACAATCAGATTGACAAGATGTAGGGAATAGCTGGTAATTTTCAAAAACATAGTAGACAAGCTTGATTTGATAACTGCTATATCCAATGTCAGGCAATTTTTATTTATTGGCTATCTACCTATTTACTGAAAAAAAAAAAAAAAAAACAGCCGGTACCGTATATTGGCTTTAAACCTTCACCAATAATTATCGTCAGAATGATGACTTCATGAGGCTCCACCCACTTTCGCCTCGTTATAATTCAGTATAACACTGAAGGCTACCATGGGCATTGTTGGATTAGAAAATTTAACATCTGTCTATAAAAACTAATTTCTCGAGTAGTTGTAAGAAGTGCTAAATGATCCTCAAGGATCCCAGCAGTTGGCCTAAACGTTTAATTCATGTATATTACTGCTATACTGTTGCGGCACTACTGCTACAGTAGTATTACTAAGCTAGCACTGATACCCCACCCACATCTATGTATCGTTCCACCATTCATAAAGTCTTTGGGTTTCAGAGCCGATGGAGTTTCTGCCTGGTGGATGGGCGGGGCAAAATTTCGTCAAAAGGCGTGTTTACCTTGCTTACGTAATGAATGTTTTTCGACTCTTGGCTCGTAATCATTGGCCATGGCGTCGGCTAGATCATTTTTACTCTATAAAAATTAAAACTATCGGGTTTAGGTTATTGGTAATGCTGACAAAATTTGTGTGTGGTTGTAAAATATACATATGTCAACTTTCAGCTACATCCGATGCTTTGACAAGGAGCAAAGTCCAAAAAACCGTGTTACAGAGACCCTGAATCTCATAGTAGGACTCTCAAGATCCGACTTAATACTGAAGGAACAGTTGCTTGTAGCACTGAAATCATATGGCCGGGTACCGACACAAGCTGAGGACTTGGAGCACAAAAATGATATATATATATATATATATATATATATATATATATATATATATATATATATATATATATATATTATATATATATATATACATCTACATCATATATATATATATATATATATATATATATATAATATATATATATATATATATATATATATATATATATATATATATATATATATATATATATATATATATATATATATATATATATATATATACATATATATATATATATATATATATATATATATATATATATATATATATATATATATATATATATATATATATATATATATATATATATATATATATATATATTCCCAATTTTGCCTCTCAGTAACCCAAGACAAAAGCATCTCTCTCTCTCTCTCTCTCTCTCTCTCTCTCTCTCTCTCTCTCTCTCTCTCTCGTATTTCTCCATTCGTTTGTCTGTTGCTCGCCCGTCTTTGCAGAAACCGGTGGCGCCAGATACTAAAGGCCGAGAATTAAGCCAGAATTCGCTGGAGGGCAAAACGAAGCTAATAAAAGACGTCAGCGAGAGAATGTCGTTCTCAATACGTGTCCCAAACTAACCCAGGTCGGAGTTCATCATAGCTATTGGGCTGCCCCCTTGACCCCTGCATTTATGCCTCACGTGGCTGCTTGGACCAATACCTGATTTTTTTTGGAGTGAATTTCCCTTCCTTCGCTGGCACCTTTTAAGAAGCGGAACCCAGCTGCTAAAGACGGTAAAGTACGGGTGTAGTTGCCATTCATTTTGTTTTTTTTTTCCTGAATTCTCCCATCTTTGTGCTTGTGTAATCGTTCATAGCCACCCCTTGTTATCCGGCCCCCCTCTCACCTGTTGCTGCCTGCTCTATAAAGTTGATCTAGTTTCAGCACTGTGGTTCCCTTGAAAGTGATTTACTACTGCTCATTGCTTGAATGACCTCCCGGTATTAGTAGTTACCAAGAGAATTTACTGGGGAAGATAACTAAGTCGGTGTCTGTGTTTCACACCTCCATTCAACACAACAGCTTTCTGTGACGTAATTCATCCTTTCTTACCCTTTGAGGGAATTTTGAGAAAGCAAGACTTTGGTGGCATCACCACATTTGATCAGTCCTTTGTGTGTCGCACACATACTCATAGAGAAATGCCTTGTTTCAGGTATTCTATCGCCTTCATCCCTGTTGTGAGAGGTGGCTCTTCCTTATCCTATGCTCTGGGCATACCTACATTTTTGTGCTCCAAGTCCTCAGCTTGTGTCGGTACCCGGCCATGTGATTTCAGTGCTACAAGCAACTGTTCCTTCAGTAATAGGTAGGACTTTGAGAGTCCTAGTACAACTAGTAATTAACTTGTAAATACATCCCCTTTAAATTTAATCCTATGAGATTTTCTTACATTTTGCCTATATTGGTATCATATTTTCATCCTTCATATATAAAAAAGTATTGCATCTTTATTTGATAATTGTACTGATTTCATGTATTAAAATTAGAGTAAATCAAGATTCTTTTTGTACCCAAAGCTTTGATAACAAAATGATATTTGAATAATGATTTATAGAAAACAGTGACAAAAGACTTCCCTTTTTTGGAAATCAAATATAAAAAAACAAACAAAATAATAATCCAAGGTACTTCCTCAAAGAGGATACAGAGACTAAACGACCACTTAATCATTTATTACAATTAATCTAAAATTACAAAGAAATCCCTTGAAAACTGCACTTTAGGGAAAAAAATAGTCATGATTACAATTCCAAAAACACATTCGCCTAGCTAAAATAAAAGAAAATAAAAGGAAAAGTTATTAGATGAAGATAGAAACCGCATACGCATGGGTCGGTGTTATAGTAAGAGACAAAGTAAGAAATTAACCTTAAACCTAATTAAATCACGAACAAACATACATTAGGATTATGGAGAAATAAACATCACTGCTTTAACAACAATTAACTATAGTCCTTCTAATCCTATTGCTCATTTAAAGTCCGTTAGCACCAGACAGCAGTGTCATCTCTAATGGTAAATTACAGCATAGTGTTACAAAGTAGGTGACACCAAACACAAGTCGTCTCAATGGGATCTTACCCTTTTCTCCGTCCCTGGGAGGCCCCTTAACGACTCCAGAGGTTCAGCAAGCTGAGGGCAAGGGCAATGACGGACGAGGCTCGCCTCCAAAAGTACGCCTTGCAAGGAAGGTCATCACACGACCCTTTACACGAACTGAGGAGACGCCAGCAAAAAAATACTGTTCATAGGCGATGGCAAGGAACCCCTCCAAGATGCCACCATCTGCGATCTCACTTACTACTGTATCAAACCGTAGGGTCTGGTGTACAGGGGTCAGATGGTCATATAGGCTTATGAAAAAACCATGGAATGTAAACAAATATTCCAAATATAATGCCCTAGGAAAGTTGAAGCACTCTTATCAATTACAATGTGGCACTCATTAATAATAGTGAAGACCCTAATCAACCCCTGGATTTCTCATTCTTGTTTTATTGCTTTAAAAACGTACATTTAAGAACACGTCCTCAATTACTTTCATATAGTTTAAGCTGGACATTGCAGCCGCTATCATTAAGACTTACAAATCTTCAAAATTTGCTTCGCAGGTAAATATATAGCTGATAATCTTCGTCGAAAGACACTTCTTCTCAGTATGGAAATGCATTGCCATAGAGATTTAGGGTCTGGATCAAGTCCCAAGATAGATAAGCAGAAATAGGTTTAGGTTGCTTGATGTTAAGGATTCCTGATTGCCTTGTCAACTGCCTTCAGTTACTTTGTCACCACCATTTATGGGATTTCAGTATTTCATTCAGCAATTCTTAAACCATCATAGTTTGTGACTGTCAAAGATTCTAGTTATAAGCTTAGGTAATTTACCGAAAGATTTACCAGACAAAACATTTGTTATAAAAGTAATTTCAGATGCTAAAGAGAAAAACACTAAAACTATTAACTCATATATTACTAATTGATGGAACATTATCCTTACCTATAGTCTAGGTTACATTAAGCCACTTTATACCGGTATTGTAAAACCCGGTGGATTTTGAGATTCCGACCGGTCCAGGTAAACCGCTTAAGTTCTTTACATAATTATTTACATAATTCATTGAAAAATCAGCCAAGTAGTTAAACCTTTTAGGATCATGTACAATTTCTAAACGGACCTCATTCAAACTGGATGATATATATATATAATATATATATATATATATATATATATATATATAGATATATATAATATATATATATATTATATATATATATATATATATATTATATATATATATATATATATATTTATATATATATATACTGGGTGTTTCGAAATTAGAAACTCTCCCTTCACAGAACAAATAGAAGGATGTGGAGTTTTCTGCTATAGCCTATCTCCAAGTACATTATCTTAAGTTTCTATTAAGCTATTTTTCATTTCACATGTTTTGTATTTTCAGACTGAGTGATAGAGTTAGATACAGCCTTGGCTAACAACTCAGAGGAAACCAGATGGATTGACCGAATCCGGGCTATAACTTCAGAGAGGCCATGGATTCTGGTGCATCCTTCATTTCACATTCCTGGATAGCTAAATACATTAAAAGAGATTAATCCTTTGTTAAAAGAAACTGGAACAAAAATGCATATGACTGTCATCGCAAAAAGAGTGAGAATCTTAGAAAGCCGGATGTCCTTTCTCAGGAGTGAAAAGACATCATAGCTGAGGTAGTGGGTAGACCAAGAAAGTCTTTATGTAAATTGGCGCTTGAACTAAAAACAAAAAGGGGAAAGAAGAGAAGTTATAGTGCTGTATACTGAGTTGAAAAAATCTGGTATCAAGCCATTTCGTGTTATCAGCAAGCCCAACATCACTCAGCAACAGAGAGAAGATGTGCATGGTTTTGTGGTTCATTTCTTAAAGATTGGGATGAAGCTGACTTTCTCCATGTTGCCACATCTGATGAATTCTTCATTTACACAGTCAGGAAGCCAAATCATAAAAAATGACATCATTTGAGCTGCAAAGTTGGATGATATCAGCGATGATGTGCGCTATTGCCAAGTTGTGAAATTTCCCGAATGTTTGGGAATTTTTCTGCTTCACAGCCGAAAAGTTAATGTGCATCATCATAGAAAAAGGAAAGTCATGGAATGGCAAATACTTTCGAGAAACTGTGCTTACTGGTGGAGTATTTCCTTTCCTGAAAGATCCTGGAAATGCGTTATCTGTTGAAGAAGTCAAATTTTTGCATGATAAGGTACCATGCTTCAAGGCTCTTCAATCACAGGAGCTGCTTCAAAACAGTGGTAACGATTTCTTCTTGTCAAGTGAATTTCCAGGTAGCTCCTTTGACCTTGACATGTGTGAAAACATTGGTAGTATCTTAAAGGATCGTGTTAAAGAGCGCACAGTGAACTATGATGATATACCAAGCCTCAACAACCTGCGAAGAGAGGTGACTGAAGTGATCAGGAAAATAGAGTTCAATCTCAGTTTTTTTTTTGTGATTTGCTGAAATCATACCCCTAAAGAATGCAGGCTGTGGTACAGGCGGATGGAGGCCACACAAAACACGAAATACTCAGAGAGAAACTTACATAATTACCTATTCTGAATTACTTTTGTTTTTGTCCATATCAATTTTAATTTATGTTATATATCATATATATATATATATATATAGATAGAATATATATCTATCTATCTATCTATATATATATATATATATATATATATATATATATATGATGGCATATATCTATCTATATATATATATATATATATATAGATATATATATATATATATATATATAGATAGATAGATATATATATTATATATATATATATATATATATATATATATATATATATATGATGATATATTCTATCTATCTATATTTAAAAATATATAGATATATATATATATATATATATATATATAGATAGATATCATATATCATATATATATATATATATATATATATAGATAGTATATCTATCTCTAATATATATATATATATATATATATATATAATATATATATATATATATATATATATAGATAGATAGATATATATATCTGATATATATTATATATATATATATATAGTATATTATATATATATATATATATCTATATTTCTATATATATCATATATATATATATATATTATATATATATATATATATATATATCTGCATATATATATGTAGATATAGATATATATATATAAATATATAAGATATATATATATATATATATATATATATATATATATAGATATATATCTATATATATATATTTATACATATATATGTATATATATAGATATATATGATATATATATATATATATGATATATATATATATATATATATATATATATATATATATATATATATTAATGCTTAAAAAATCACAGTAGATACACGTGAGCTCATAAATAAGCGAATCCCCAAGCGCTTTTGTCTTTACTAAGACATTGTCAAGGAGCTAATGAAATACAATTGGAGAGATAGGTCTCAGGTACACAACAAGATCAAGAGTACCAGATGGTTAATTGTCAAAAGGGTAAAAATTGAAAGAGATAGTCCAGGATTATCAGATATCACACGGTCACAAACCTAAACAGATTTGACCCTAACCGAAATTACAAAGTATCTTTACAGTCCAAAACATGTAAAAACTGAATATATCAATTTGGTTGCTTATATTTATATACAACTTTTTTCATTAAGAAAGCATCAAGTTTAAATAAACCAAGACTGAAATTTAGAAAATTACTATTATTTGACTTGATGAAACAAGATTCAATGATATTCCTTTTAACTATGTAATTGCATGTGATTAAGGCTCTTGGTTGACTCCAGTTAATAGGATGGTCTATATCTCTCATATGTACGAATAATGCATTCGATATTTGCCCAGTTCTCACAGAATATTGATGCTGTTTGAGACGTTGTGAAAGAGATTTACCGGTCTGTCCGTAATAGACTTTATCACACTTTTTGCAAGGAATTTTATATATGTAGCCTGGAAGATCTTTAGGGTTATTGATTTTATGTGTCTAGACTAAACCATACATATAAGGTAGGGAGGCGCATTGCGGTGTAAACTGTTTAATTAAATGGTCCAAGCCCTTCAAAATGGATTTAATTTGTTTATTAAACAAATTAAATCCATTTAGAAATATTATGTAAACACTGTAAAATGGCCTTCAAACTGCTAAGACAAATATCATTACAGAATTATCATGGAATACGAAAATATGCGAATTTAAGCGTTTTTTAGAAGTATAGTTTCTAAAACTGTTAATGCTGTTATGACTGATGGTATGTATGTACAACCTCATTCTAGTTGAGCTGAGTTCAGGCTGTTGTGAATATATCTTTCCTCACTGATTTTTTGCAATAGCAGACACTTTTATACTTACCATAATCCTAAAAAGAAATAGAAATATTTGGATTGTCACAAATGTGTTAGTTTTGAGTAAATTTAAATGTTTTCTGTCGAACGTAAAAGGCTTTCATCTACGTCTGGGTTATATTTTCAGTTATTAGGAGTAACAATGATTTCTGTAGATGACAAACTTTCATCTTTAATGAAACGAGGCAAGTGCTCGGTTGACTTATTTCCTGGTTGATATCCTAACACCACTGTTTTCTTTAGGAACTTAGTTTTTGACGACTATAGTTAAGTAGCAACAAAAATGATTCCCGAACTTTCTGAACTCTGACCCAACTCTGAGGCAGTTCTCACGTTATTCCATTGTGACACTAAACAGCCACAAGGGCTATGAGTGTATGCTTGCGTTTGATCTGTTCTAATATAGTAACTGCTAGTTAAGTTTCAAATCTTTTGCTCAGCTATATTACTAAAAATGATAAGCTTACAGCCTAGTTAACTTAACGAAGAGATCTTTGGTACAATAATATAAGAACACCAACTTTAACGTTTAGCTAAGACTGAACAGTTCCTCTCTTCATAACGGCGAAGAATGATCAGTTTTCCCCATTGCTACAAATTTCTTAATTTGTAGAAATGCAATAACATTTCCTTAGATAACATGGTTATATACTGGGTTAAAAAGGAAGGAGGATTTGATACATGGCAACGAGTTATTAGTTTATTATTATCTAAATATCATAGCCTTAATGCCTGCAATAGCCTTTACATTGCTAACAGTAGCACAAAGTTCACTAACATACCATAAGACGAATGTTCAAACGTTTAAGTGGCCCACAATGATAAAATCTTTGCGACATTACCGTTGCACTGTCAGGATACCCGACTGGTGAGGGGATTAGCCAAATCTACACAGCAGAGGGTATTGACAGGCAGTGAAAATATCTAAAAAGTACTACATTTACTTCCTTGTCATGTCAAGCTACTTAAATCAAGCTTTATTGTTCCAAACCTTTTTTAGACTTTCATGTATCTTTTTGTAATTTTATTCTTGTTCAGTGGTTTTTGAATGATCATTTATATCTGGCGATATCAAAATCACAAAATAAAGCTGGCAGTAGGTTTGCATAAAATCCCGGAAGGTTTTATAATACCTAGAGAACAGAAACCCAAAATAAACCTTAATTAGCAAGCAACTTGAAAAGGAGAAGAAAGGGGCTGTTGGCCGCCGTTAGTGTCATGGAATACCTTCCGCTGTTGATTAAGAACCAAGTATATAATTGGCTAAATTAATCCTCCAATGCAGATGTCTTTCGCCTTAGTTACCAATCAATACTACAAGGCCATAGAGGAGTAAAGCCACCCAGTGATGTGAATTAAGAACCTAACTAGAATCAGTTCAAATTAACATAAAAGATATCCAGAAAGTTATGTCATAAGATGTGCACGCTCGGTCTTGTAATGTTAAAACTAAACGAACACTCGAGTAACGATAGTTTTTAAATGTAAATCAGATGGAAATATGAACACATAAAGAGATAGTTTTGTTTCTTCTTAAATTGCATATAGTTATCTTGAACGCAGCCGCGAAAAATTACTCAGTGCAACTATGAGTGTAATGGAACAGATTATTACAAAAAACATTCAGATAAAAAGCGAGATCTTTCTTTGGCTGGACACACAAATTTTGATGACCAACGAGATCACATTTTCGTTAGGTGACGATGTTATCAAAGTTGTTTTTATTGAATATTCTTTATTATAAGATGCTGTCATAATGAATGTTAACTTTCAGCCTCTAAATTTTCACTAATACATTCATATTTTACCATGTGAAATCTATTTAGTATAAACTAAATGAAATTTTAAATATACCATTGAAATCTGTTTGCCTGTAGTTGTAAGGCTATGGAGTGGCTAATTAAAACCTAACTATGTAATATTTCGAGAATTTTATATTTGAAAGAAGAAATAGCTGTTTTGTATAATAGAATGAAAAAAAGTTATTAACTTTTTTATTTGAATATTCAGAGTCAGATCTAATTCATTAATGGGTTACTATTCCAAAAATTAAATTTTTTATTTTTATTTTACAGATATGGACTTATCAGGAAGTAGCCATGACCCAGGACACACGTAACCCAAATCTGATAGAACTCATCAAGTCTAGATTCACCCCCTGGTGTGGAATTGTCCTTCCTATAATTTCTGCATGATTCTATTCTGCCTCACCCGTCCAAAAATGGTAAAATTTGGGTTTGTTTTGTTCACGCCACATCTAAGCTCTGCACATTCTCTGAGTTGAACTTTACATAAACAGATTTTTTCATTCACAGTATCATCACAATACCATATTTCCCAGTATATATATATATATATATATATATATATATATATATATATATATATCTATATATATATATGCATTAAGCTACAAATGTCCTTTAATATCCAATGCGTTCTACCTCGGAATTGATATATTTTCACTTGTGTTAAAAGAAAGGGAATATTTTAGTTAATAATAATTTCGTCCCCTCGTGGATTCGGACCAGCACCCAGCGAACTGAGGAGAAATGAGGATTTCAGTGTTGTTATCGACTAGGCCAACAAGTGAGGTACAAGTTGATACCGATTCCGACATTACAAATCACGGTCGAACTCAGGTATTTGTTATTAGATTCGATATCCAACCCCTTCAGCATCAACTTATACCTCACTTGTTGGGCGAGTTGATAACACAATGAAGTCCTGATTTCTACTCAGTCCACTGGGCGCAGTTTGGAACCCATGAGAGGACGAAATTATTATCAACTAAAAAAATTCCCCTTCTGTTAACACATAAAAATATATTAATTCCGAGGTAGAGCAAATTAGATATTAAAGGACATTTGTAGCTTAATGCATGTATATGAATCACACTTCTCTTTCTCCCACATATTTATTATCACTTCAAAGGTTAACTTTCTCAAAGTTCTCTCTTACGTTACCTTATTCATTCGATGGGTCTGCAACACTTCTCAATACCTCTCGAGACCTCTTCCAGGTGTGTTCCGCACCCTGTCACAAGTAATCAAAGAGTGCCCTCTCTTATTCTTATTTCTCATCACCAAAGCCATATATCGTTTGCTATGAACACACATGCAGACACGCTGTTTTTCATTTCAGCATTCTTCTAGGAATCGAGCACTTATCTCTAACCGACCTGTTTCTAACCGGAAAGAGCTGAGACTAACAATTCTCTACAACGCCTTTTTAAGACGGCTCGGCCACCTATGTCTTTTGTGCACTTCCGTTGCACACCACATCGGTATATACTAGTTCATAATGTTTGCAAGATAGCCCCTATAACACATATTTCGACTATCATTATGGATACTATAACTGCAATCACTGGAACTGTGTAGCATTCATTGAAGAAAAATTCATCCTTGTCATTATCCTCTAGTGGTGGAACTGTAACCGTTTCCAATGTAGGCGGAACTTGAACCGCCTCGTGATTCCATGTAAGTGTTTCATGAACACCTTTGTCGAATAATTGTAGAGCCCAGCTGAGCACATAAACCATCCTGAAACAACTCAGCATGCACCGTTATTCAGAATCTGCGACCCATGTAGGTGTATCCAACATCCCTGTCACTGAACTGTAGATCTGACATCTTCCGATGGAGGAATCGTAACCGCCACCTTGTTGTCAACTTGAAATATCCCGTGACACCCATGCAAGTGCGTCTCGCACCCGCCTTGTAGAAGGTTGTAGACTCCTGATTTGTCCCAGAATGTTTCCTGAGACGATCCACCGACGACATCTCGTCCATAGCAAATGCGATCCGCTGCTCGTGTGTGGATTCAACCTCTGATAATGTAGAACCAAGCTGTTTCCGTCGTCACCATCGTGTTAAGTTGGGAATTCTCTAAAGTCCTCGTGTGTCCGTATTTGAAAAGTCTACATGATCACAGAATAACTAAAGTCTTGCTTTACCACACGAATCTGTCATCAACTAATATACCCAATCTCATGGTCAATTATTAAAAATTCCTCACTGAAACAAAATATAATCTTTACCCATTGAATCCTCATAAGTAATCTTATATCTGACAAATATATCATCAAAAACCCCCATAATGTCTATACAGCAAAACCCCTGTAATGCTTATACAGTTAACCTCCATCAAATATAATGTTGAATACCCCTTCTATCTTGCACATATACCCAGATAAATTCTACCTCCTGTCTATAATAGAAATGCTATGTAAAGCTTAACCCCAATTTCAAGTTTCCCTTGTAGGAGAAAATAATAATAATAAAAATTCAACTTTTCCCATTACAAAATGTATACGGAGATAAAAAAACATATATAATTCAGCGCTTTTCCATATACAACGCCATATGTATCGTTATGGAATTTGCTGCCGCAACATATCCCATCGACCCGAATTGACCCCTTACATTCATCCCAATGGAATGTCATCATCGACATCCCTGAAAACAGTGCAAACGTCTGCGTAATCAATTCCCAAAGAAAAAATCAGCAACCGGTCTCATCACAGCATTGTCAGCATTAAGCCACCTGTGAATACCTCATGTGCTCAAATCGCACTATGGACTTGTCTATTCAGACTTGCAACCTCAGAAATCATAATTCTTTCAAATGGCCCAAAAATTCTTAACTGATACTATATAACCATATTCCCTAAAAGGTACCCAAAAATTGTCCTCGAAAACATAACTCATTCATGATACTGCCACACGTATACAAAACCGCATAACCATCTAGTTGGGATATAAACCACAGAAAACCACAATTCAACCATTATATACTGCCAAATATAACCTCTGGTAAATATAAAAATACAACACATTCAAAGGGACCCATAAAACCACAATGCAGCAGTGCCACCCCCCAAAAGCCATAACACCAAAAGAACCACAATACTTACCTCTTTGGCTCGTAAAACCACAGATCACCACCAAAAATTATAACCACAAAAAATCCACCACCAAAGATTATTGCAACAAAAAATTCAGCCCCAATACACCAGGGACCACCACACGGGCCTGTTATAATATTTCTCAGCTTAACAGAAATTTGCCATACTTTCCACCCCGTTTTTCCTCGTGAAATAATTACCTCTGTTTTTACGCCAAGTCGCCGCAGTTTGCGCATAATAAGGAAAATAGTAGAAGAAATGAAAGAGGAAAAAAAAAACATTACATTAAACTGACTAATCACATTTCACCATCAATTTGTGAAACCAGAAAAAAAATGCAACTGTGCAATATTATATTAGTTACCACAACCAACTTTTCAGTTTTGATATATGAGTTAATTTCGGCTGACCTGTTTTTTCATCTAAGACTATACATCTGTTTCCAGTCTTTTCCTCAATGACTCTAAAAGGACATTCAAATGTCGGACTCAATTTGTAATTTAGTTAATTTCTCACATTGATTTTCAGAAATACCTTATCTCCCACACTGATTTTAACATCAGATGTTCTGCTATTACTTCTTTCTATCATTTCTCGGGTTGTGGCCTCGAGATTATGGCTGAGACAAGCATGTCTCTCCTTTGCTGTGGAAATTAATGCTTCGATTGTATCTTCTCCATGATGAGGTATAGTTAACACATCAAATGTGCTTCAAATGGAGACATTTTAATGGAATCACTAACCATAGTGTTAATATTATGTCTAACAACATCAATATATCTATCCCAGTTTGTATCATTCCCACCTACAGTCTTCCTGAGAGCTTCGAGCACTTTCCTGTTTGCTCGTTCACATAACCCATTCTAAAGTTTTGTTTACAAACTCTCTGCCATTGTCGGTCAATAGAACCTCGGGTGAGCCATGTCTGCAAATGATACCATTGAAAAAAGGCTATACTTACTTCAGCTGTTTTATGCTTAAGTGGGAAAATCTCTACTATCCTCGTAAGTTCATCTATTATCACTAAGAGGTACTTTTTTGCATATCTAGATTCACCAAAATTTCCTAGGATATCCATATGTATTCTCTGAAAAGGTCTACTTGGTATCTGATATGACCCTAATTTGCAGGAAGTTATCCTTGCAGGTTTACAAGTGTTGCATACTGTACAGTTTTTCACAAAATTTTCCACATCTTTCCCATATTTTTCCGAATATATTTTTTCTATCCCCAAGTGTGGACTACCGAACCTGCAATGTACTATATCCAAACCAACTGGAATTAGGACTTTCGGTATTACGATCCTTGTCGTGTCTCCTTTACTTTCACTAGTCCTTAATTTATACTTAATTTTCCTGACCAACAGATTACCTTCTAATTCTAAACCTGAAAAAGGTAACATAACGTTTCCTGACTAATTACCCTCTAAGAAATGCTTTTGCTTCTGCCAAAATTTCATCTTCATCCTACCTTTGCTCTATGAGACCCATATCCCATTGTATAGAATCCTTCCGTGCATAAAAACTTCTACTTAGGGCATCCGCTACTACATTTAATTTTCCTTTTATATATTTGAGCTTTGCATCGAAGTCCCTGATAGTTAAAAACCATCGAGCTCCTTTAGATGACAAATCAAGCTTATTAAAAAGATCCAATAATGGCTTGTGGTCTGTAGGGACTTCTACTTTATTCCTCATCAGTAGCATTTTAAAATGAACCAAACTTGATATTATTGCAAAAACTTCTTTATCTATGGTAGCCATTAATCTTTCATTGCTGCCCTTTGTCCTAAACTTCCGCTATAAAACTCTATGGGATTGAATTTTCTCTCAGACTTTTGCATAAGGCAAGCACCTATACCCACTTGACTGGCATCAGTTACTAATGTAAATGGTTTGCTGAAATCTGGAAATTTCAGAACAAGGGGATTCATTAATGCGTCCTTAAGTTTCTGAAAACTACCATTCTGGGGATTTTCCCATTGAAATTGAATGTCTTCCTGCAATATATCTGTTTGATTTCGGGGTACAAAATCCGCTATTGCTTTGACTTTATTGTCGTTTACTCTAACCCCTTCCTTGGATATGACATGATCTAATTATGTGATTTGCTTTTTCAAGAATGAACACTTAGCTAGTTTAATTTTCAACCCTGCTAACCTAAGTCTCCTAAGTACTTCCTTAAGCACTTCCAGGTGTTGCACGATCGAGTCTGTTGCAATTAATATGTCATCCATGTATACAAAAACAGTTTTACCTAACAACCCGTGCAAAACTGTGTTCACCAACCTGGTAAAGGTCATTGGACTGCCCGATAAACCGAACGGCATCCGCGAAAATGAAAAGGCCGTATATTCCTTACTATTCTCACTAAGAGGGACCTGCAGAAAACCCTGCACTAAATCAATTGAGCTATAAATATTATATCCCCCAATTTCTACAAAAAGATCCGGTATGCATGCGACGAGATAATGGTCAGCGATTGTTTTTTCATTTAAACATCTAAAATTGATGCATAGTCGGATAAAACCGTCCTTCTTAGGCACTGCTAACAGAGGAAAGTTATATGGAGACACACTAGGTCTAATGATTCCTTCCTCTTCCCATTTATTAACCTCTTCCTCTACCTGTTCTCTGATTTTGAAAGGTATGCGGCATGCAGGAATATAAATAGGTTTTGTACCTTTCTCTAAGTTTACCTTATGTTCTAACACATTAGTCAATCCCAGTTTATCACCTTGTAAGGCTACTGTATCCCCAAATTCTACCAAGAGCTCGCTTACCACTTCAATATGCTCATTATAATCTGCATTCGCTAAATTCTCTGAATATTCGCTTCCTTGATTTCATTTCTGCCTTTGAAAACTAAGATTTCCCCTCTACAATAGCCATTGAACCACTGTCGTTACTCCAATCTTGGAGGTCTACCACATATGTATTCTTCTGGTATTTCCTAACTATATCATTACAGTTCAGTAATTCTATCCATGTAACAACAGTGTTTGATACACTGTTCACTGATGCTGTGCTAATAACCCCTCTTAGTTGCTCACTACCCTCAATTACGCATACTTCCGCGGGTTTTTCCACTTCCCTCAACTTGACTTTTACCAGCCTTTGATAAAACACATTTATATGTATGGTTAGTACCTCCCCGTTCCACAATCCCTTAAATATCACCATCCGTGGTTCTCATTGCATCCACCACATTTGGTATCAGTAACAATATCAATATTAGTATCAGTATCACCACCCATAATGCCATTGTCACATCCACCAAAATTGTTACCACCATGGCCTCCAATATCCCGTTTAGCATCACCGCAGTTATTCCCCGTATCACCAGTGTGGGTTTTTGGTGTCAACACTCCCCATATCCCTAGTATCATCACCATTAGCACTGCCAAATGCACCACCTTTTTCAATAATCTCCATACCCTCAGTTTCACTTGCGTCCTCATAATAGATAAAAACACCAGGTATTCCAACCGTTATACCACTAACACCCGCATGGACCGAAATCTTGTGTCTTCTACATGCAGGATGACCCAGCAAAAGTCTGTTGCCCTACACAACCCCTTTCATAACCAGAAATGGTTCTATTAACACTCTATCACCCAGCGTAAACCGTATTCTAACACAACCCAGGGTGTTTAATCTATGGGCTTGCACATCACACTGTCTCCATTGAGAGTTTCAAAGGGTAATGGGAGAACATGGATTGATGCAAATTATGATCCATCAAGTTTATACTAGTGCTAGTGTCAATAAAGACCAGGATATCAACATCCTCCACTGTCCCTATGCTATAGGCCTGGGCTCTGGGATGTCGCCCACGAGACCACAATGGCACGTACAAATCATCTGTACCCTTTTTGTTGATTGGCTTTCCAAAAATTTTGCCAATCCCTTTGCTCTCTTAAGTGACCTGCCTTGGAAGGTCTCGTATTATAACTCCCAGACCTTTGAGGTGTAAGTCTCGCATCTTTCCATATCTGAGACAGACAAGCTTGGCAATAGTGATCCACACTCTTACACATTCCACAATATTTGACTCTACATACTTTCTTTGTAGCAACACAACTGCTGTTGCCTTTGATCAATCGATCCTCTATTATATTCCACTTTTGCGCACAAATGGGGAGAAGGAAATTCTGTCTCTTTGCACCGTAATTCTCGTACCGGTCCCGTTAAAAAATGTACTATCCACAGTGGGACATTTAGACATATGTTTCTGAATTTGGGCATGAATTAATTCTTCGTCCAATGTAGGTCCAATATTTTCATTAAAACTGTCCACTGTTGTGTCTGGTACATCGTGTAATAGCATCGCAAAATGAATCAGTTTATGTAAATTGTCGAGTGAGACTTTATCCCCATTAACCCATTTAGAATTTTTCAATTTCTGTACCCATTCTCCAGCTGAGTCAAAAAGCTTTGAGCTATGCTCATTGAGGCTTGTTGTGCCTTTTCGGATTTTATATAGCCCTCTTAAATCTCTCACCATATCACCGTGTTCCTTTGAGCCATAATCTGCTCTTAAATATGTTTGTAAATCAGTCCATGATCGACACTTTGTATACTGAAAACTCCTACACCTGTAGGAAAGATCACCGTTATCGAAATCTAGCAAGGCTTTCGCCTCAGTGAACGCCTCTATATCAACTGTTACCCCTTTGGCATTTAAATAGTTATTCACCACCTCAATAAAAATTTGCACCGGTTGTGAAAGAACTCTGTCTACAACTCCACGGAACGGGCTGACCCCGGCATTTACATTTGTAATCCGGTGAATCAGAGTCTGGTTACCACTTGCATCAGCCATTTTGCTTTCTTTATGAAAACCCTTATACTTCAGGATGTTCCCCGACCTCAGTAACATTAATATATTTATGCACACACAAACCCCAACTCAGAAAAATTAATAATAATCATCCACCAATAAAAGATAAAATAAATATGCACCACGCTCAACAAACCGCCATATAAACTCGTCACTGCTCAGGTTCAAGGTAATCAGCTGTAAATACAAGGTCGCTCCAGGAACAAAAAAAAAAAAAAAAAAAGGAAGAGGACAAAAAACCTCAAGAGAAAACCGCTTAACTCAGCATCTGTTCACATGGCTGCCACTACTCAGTCTCTCTCTCTCTCTCTCTCTCTCTCTCTCTCTCTCTCTCTCTCTCTCTCTCTCTCTCTCTCTCTAGCATAAGAGTGTAACCCACAATACCACTTTTCCTCCCGTATTTTTTACCACAAAATCACTAATGTCCACCGAATCTCAAGGGACATCAAAATAAAACACACTTGAGTAAATTAACACAAATAAAAAGAGGAAAAAAAGAAAGGAAGGAAATATAAAATTATGCACTCACGTCTTCATAGAACCGGAGACAGTACCTGTCTACACATTGCAACTGTGCGTAATTCATTCCCGCTACGCCACAAATACCCTTTAATATGCCATAAATACACTTTACCCCCCCCCCCCTTTGAACACAGAAACACGTCTTCACACTAAACCACTGCTAGAAAGACTGCCTGCACACAGCTGCACCCAAATATCTATGCCTTAAGTCAGGAATAATGCAAGTTGCCCGATACATAATTACAAACACTCTCCCAAAAATATGCCTAATCTATATATAGTCTCTTCGGAAGCGATACCTACGGCCCTGAATGAATCTTTTACCGCTGCCACCAATCTCTTAAACATGTTTTTTGGACCAAATGACACTCGTTTAAACAAAAATGAAACAAAATACTAACAGGCAACTACCTACCATCGTTCTGTGGCAGAATCTCTCTAGGTGTTAGCTGAAACTCAAGCTAGGCTGAAATGAATTCCTGTAGATACAAAAATATACTTTTTATTTCCCAAATTAGCTAACATTAAATGGAACAAAATTAATTAATAAAATGGAATAAAATGAATTAACTCTGTCCCCCAAAAAACCATTTAACTATAGTTTACTTCTCCAAATTAGGTTTAAGTAAGTACCCCCTGTAATCTCAATATGTCCGACTAACCACACCATTTTAAAAAGTCAATAAATTCTTAGAGAATCCATTTTTCTATATGGTGACATCGAACCCATCTGAAATAAAGAAACCACAATTACTATACCACTTTACCCATGAAAGTTAATAAAAAAGAATGTGTACCGAACCACACTTCTCTTTCTCCCACATATGTGTTATAACTTGAAAGGTTAGCTTTCTCAAAGTTCTCTCTTACGTTACCTTATTCGATGGGTCTGCAACACTTCTCAATACCTCTCAAGACCTCTTCCAGGTGTGTTCCGCACCCTGTCACAAGTAATCAAAGAGTGCCCTCTCTTATTCTTATTTTTCATAACCAAAGCCAGACGCACCCTGCGTGGCATCCAGCAAACACGGGTGCTCCACGTCCA
The DNA here is from genome assembly GCF_015104395.2 of Macrobrachium nipponense. Taxonomy (NCBI): domain Eukaryota; kingdom Metazoa; phylum Arthropoda; class Malacostraca; order Decapoda; family Palaemonidae; genus Macrobrachium; species Macrobrachium nipponense. Next base: position 53,200,638 of record NC_061100.1, read on the forward strand.
AGGCAATGTGTAGACAGTACCTGTCTACACATTGCAACTGTGCGTAATTCATTCCCGCTACGCCACAAATACCCTTTAATATGCCATAAATACACTTTACCCGCCCCCCCTTTTGAACTCAGAAACACGTCTTCACACTAAACCACTGCTAAAAAGACTGCCTGCACACAGCTGCACCCAAATATCTATGCCTTAAGTCAGCAATGATGCAAGTGTCCCGATACATAATTACAAACACTCTCCCAAAAATATGCCTAATCTATATATAGTCTCTTCGGAAGCGATACCTACGGCCCTGAATGAACCTTTTACCGCTGCCACCAATCTCTTAAACATGTTTTTTGGACCAAATGACACTCGTTTAAACAAAAATGAAACAAAATACTAACAGGCAACTACCTACCATCGTTCTGTGGCAGAATCTCTCTAGGCGTTAGCTGAAACTCAAGCTAGGCTGAAATGAATTCCTGTAGATACAAAAATATACTTTTTATTTCCCAAATTAGCTAACATTAAATGGAACAAAATTAATTAATAAAATGGAATAAAATGAATTAACTCTGTCCCCAAAAAAACCATTTAACTATAGTTTACTTCTCCAAATTAGGTTTAAGTAAGTACCCCCTGTAATCTAATATGTCCGACTAACCACACCATTTTAAAAAGTCAATAAATTCTTAGAGAATCCATTTTTCTATATGGTGACTCGAACCCCTCTGAAATAAAAGAAAAACCATTTCAATTAATATACCACTTTACCCATGAAAGTTATAAAAAAGAATGTGTACCGAACCACACTTCTTCTTTCTCCCACATATGTGGTTATAACTTGAAAGGTTAGCTTTCTCAAAGTTCTCTCTTACGTTACCTTATTCGATGGGTCTGCAACCACTTCTCAATACCTCTCAAGACCTCTTCCAAGTTGTGTTCCGCACCCTGTCACAAGTAATCAAAGAGTGCCCTCTCTTATTCTTATTTTTCATAACCAAAGCCAGACACACCCTGCGTGGCATCCAGCAAACACGGGTGCTCCACGTCCAAGGCAATGTGTAGACAGTACCTGTCTACACATTGCAACTGTGCGTAATTCATTCCCGCTACGCCACAAATACCCTTTAATATGCCATAAATACACTTTACCCGCCCCCCCTTTTGAACTCAGAAACACGTCTTCACACTAAACCACTGCTAAAAAGACTGCCTGCACACAGCTGCACCCAAATATCTATGCCTTAAGTCAGCAATGATGCAAGTGTCCCGATACATAATTACAAACACTCTCCCAAAAATATGCCTAATCTATATATAGTCTCTTCGGAAGCGATACCTACGGCCCTGAATGAACCTTTTACCGCTGCCACCAATCTCTTAAACATGTTTTTTGGACCAAATGACACTCGTTTAAACAAAAATGAAACAAAATACTAACAGGCAACTACCTACCATCGTTCTGTGGCAGAATCTCTCTAGGTGTTAGCTGAAACTCAAGCTAGGCTGAAAATGATTCCTGTAAGATACCAAAAATATACTTTTTATTTATTTCCCAAATTAGCTAACATAAATGGAACAAAATTATTAATAATAAAATTGAATAAAATGAATTAACTCTGTCCCAAAAAAACCATTTAACTATAGTTTACTTCTCCAAATTAGGTTTAAGTAAGTACCCCCTGTAATCTCAATATGTCCGACTAACCACACCATTTTAAAAAGTCAATAAAGTCTTAGAGAATCCATTTTTCTATATGGTGACATCGAACCTATCTGAAATAAAGAAACCACAAATACTATACCACTTTACCCATGAAA
>NC_061100.1:53207446-53225036 GCF_015104395.2 Macrobrachium nipponense
CACAATGGAGAAGAGAAGCAGTTGAAAGAGAATTCCAAGCACCAGAAAAGGAGAAAGAGAGAGAAGCCCAAGAGAGAAGAAAAACTGCTGAGAGAGCACATCAACTGCTTTTGGCAGTCCAGAGTGCCACTCTGGCACCCCGGGGTGACACATCACTTGCACCCCCTCCTTCACACTCTCACCTTCACATCATGGGCACCATCATTAGGACTTGGGACAATAACGAACCCTACACCTGGCTCGATCACGTTGAGTAGGTGTTCAAGAACTTCAATCCAACCATTCAGGAAGTGGCCCTCCTCCTTGCCAAGCATCTCACTGGCAAAGGGCAGGACTGCATTCGAAGCCCTTCCCCTGAATGAGCAACAAGATCTCGCATTAGTCCGAGAGGCAACCCTTAGAGCTTACAAGTTAACCCTAGACCGGTGGAGGCAGAAATGGAGGACCATGCTCAAGGAGGCTAACCAAACATGGACAGAGTGCGTAGCCAAGAAGACACTGGCACTCCAGAGGTGGACGAAGTCCTCCAACTCAACATCTTGTCACCCACTTGGTGGACAAGGGTCCTAAAACTATTCTGGAGTACTGTAAATGGGCGGACGCCTATGACACCCACCATCCGCTGCAGAGTTCTGTAAAGAAGAAAATATGCCCTGCCCTCCCTCTCACTCCTGCTGCCACCTCTCAGCCTACCCAGCGCCCCAATATTCCTCCACGGAAACCTGTGTGTGGGCGTTGCAATAAACCAGGTCACACCACGGAGCAGCGCCTCTCATAGGTGGATCCTCCTCAACATGCTGCCGCTACTCCTCAGAATGGACTACCCCATCATCCTAATAACAAGAATAACTGCCAATGGAACAGAAACAACAGGCCCAGGCCTGATTTTAGCAAGAATTTCTGTGACTCATGCAAAGTGTACGGGCACAGTGCTGCCTGGGCGGGATGCCCCAAGAAAGCTCGTGTTTCTACTATAGCCATGGCAGTGATGAATCCCTCAGCTATAGGCCCTCCTGCTCAGGGCCCCACATTTGTAGCACCTCAAAGAGGTCGCTATCCTGCCCATCAGCTCCGAGCTTTCGACAACACTGGTGCGCAGGTATCCATCATTTGAGAGGAGGAAATTCCTTATGTAGCTCAGGTTGATAGGCACCAATTCATCACAATAGAGAGCCTCAACGATGTCAAGATGTTCTTGCCTACTGGCTGATTGAGAGTCACACGCCCTCACCATTATAGATATGTACCATGGCAGTAGCATCATATATTCCAGGGGGTTATGACATCCTACTAGGACAAAATTTTAAGTAGCCTCCTACCTTTGTAATATATCAGGGCCCCCGGCCTTACATAGCTCCAGACCCATTCCACGGGCCTCCAAAAACCACTCCGTACAGCCAGTGCCACTTGAAGGTGCCAGGCAGTGCCAGGCTCCGTCCCTCATGGACGTTGAGTCACGTTCGAATCCTCTCACTAAGCCAGGAATGGCGTCAGTGCCAGTGCCAGGGCAAGACTCGGGTCTTCCTTCCGGAACTCTAAGTCCCGGTCACTTTCCCTCCGCCAGCTACCCATGCCGGCAGTCAAGGAAGAGCTATTTCTAATACGAATCCTCCAGGACACCCTTGACCACTTTGGACACTCCACCAACAGTGCAGCCTCGCAAACCCTCCCAGAGTCGGTCATCACGACGGGCAAGCCCTTCCCAAATACCATTACCTCATCCACTCCCCCTCCATCAGCAGGTAACCGGTCCAGTAATAATGACTGCCGAATCCTATTTGGCCGAGGAACTCAGGGAACCAAGGAATGCAGCATTAGGCACGTGGATGAGTGCCAGTGCCCCGGTTGTCGCAGCAGCCGGAGCCGGTGCCTCTCTGCATTTTCAAAGGGCTTGAATTTTTCAAGCGCCCCCATGGGAGAGGTCGTAGGAAGAGGGGAAAAGGGCGTTGAGGTTTTCAGAGGTCTTATGAGAGTCAAAAGTCTCTCCACACTAGTGCCTAGTGCAGTGCTACCCTCTATAGAGAATTCTGACCCTCTCCATCTAGGGGAGAGTGCCAGATTCTGCTACTTTTACTTCCTTTGTATCCTTTTGTAACTTTCTATTTTTTGTACTGTCTATATCTTCTCTCTCATAGTTTCTGTTCCTCTTCTTCACCGTCTTTAGTCATTTATTTCCCTTGTATGCTCTGCTTAGGCAGAGCCACATCCGCCAGTTATTCCGCCCTTATAAATTAGTACTTCGTCATGAACTACTATCATAAAAGTGACACCATTGGCACAATGCCCTATTCTAGGCACTTAGCATTCCATTTGACTAGGAAAAATTTTAGCACGCAAAACTTGCTATAGCTTTAGAGATATTTTTAAAGCCTGCCTCATTTATGCGTAATTTTGATTTATTTGCTGATTTAGTACTACTTCCTAGTCTCTATATTATGTGAAATTGCCAATTTCTCTGGTGAGACTTACATTTTGTGCAATCTTATTTCCTCTCTATGGAGAATAACTTCATTAATTCTATCCTTGTAAGTTTACACTAATGTTCCCTTTGATAAAATTAATACTGTTAAGTATCTACATGTTATGAGACAAAGCCCCTTAACAAAATCGTAGGGCTATTAACCCTTAAACGCCGACTGGACGTATTTTACGTCGACATTTTTTGTCTCTCGGGTGCCGACTGGACGTATTTTACGTCGACATACAAAAGTTTTTTTAAAAATTCGTGGAAAAATACTTTTAGGCCTACCAGCCGAAAACTCTTGAATCACGTTCTTGGGGGATGCTGGGAGTTCACGGATCAAGGTGTTGTTTTGTTTACAATCGTTACGCAGGCGCGCAAGCGCGAATTTCTTTCTTGCCGCACTAAAAAGTATCTGTGACACATCTCGGAAATTATTTCGTCACTTTGACATAATTTTTTTACCATTTTAAATTAGCCGTTACATGGACTATTATATATGAAAATGTGCGCATTTTTATGTAGAATACAACAAAAAAATACTCATGATTGTAGCTTTCATCAGTTTTGAGATATTTTCATATAAATAACGATAAGTGCCAAAATTTCAACCTTCGGTCAACTTTGACTCTACCGAAATGGTCGAAAAACGCAATTGTAAGCTAAAACTCTTATATTTTAGTAATATTCAATCATTTAACTTAATTTTGCAACTAATTGGAGGTCTCTAGCACAATATTTCGATTTATGGTGAATTTATGAAAAAACTTTTTCCTTACGTCCGCGCGGTAACTCTTCCGAAAATAATCATACATGCGATTGTGGTAATGTTTGCACCATTTTAAATTAGCCGTTACATAAAGTTTTATATATGAATATGTGCGCAATTTCATGCACAATACAACTAAAAACAACCCATGGTTGTAGCTTTTATCAATTTTGAAATGTATTCATATAAAAAATGATAAGTGACAAATTTTCAACCTTCGGTCAACTTTGACACTACCAAAATGGTCGAAAAACGCAATTGTAAGCTAAAACGCTTATATTCTAGTAATATTCAAGCATTTACCTTCATTTTGCAACAAATTGGAAGTCTCTTGCACAATATTTCGATTTATGGTGAATTTATGAAAAAAATAACATTTTCTTTACGTCCGCGCGGTAACTCTTCCGAAAAAATCATACGTGCGATTGTGGTAATGTTTGCACCATTTTAAATTAGCCGTTACATAACGTTTTATATATGAAAATGTGCGCAATTTCATGTATAATACAACAAAAAATAGTTGAAGGTTGTAGCTTTTTCTCATTTTCGAATATTTGCATATAAATCACGATAAATAGAAAAAAAAACCACGTTCGGTCAAATTTGACTCTACCGAAATGGTCGAAAACGCAATTGTAAGATAAACTCTACAGTCTAGTAATATTCAGTCATTTATCTTCATCGTGAAACAAATTCGAAGTCTCTAGCACAATATTTAAATTTATGGTGAATTTAAAAAAAAATTTCTTTCCTTCCCTCCGCGCGGATTCTCCGCCACAAATCTCCGAAATGCGTAAGTCCCATTCTCGGAATATTTGCTCCGTTTCATATTAGGCATTTCATAGAGTTTTATATATGAAAATGTGCGCAATTTCATGTAGAATAAAACGAAAAATATTTGAAAGTTGTAGCTTTTCTTATTTCCGAAATAATTGCATATAAAAAAATATATATAAAAAAAATTCGACATTCGGTCAACATTAACTCGTCAGATATGGTCGAAAACTGCATTTGTAAGCTAATATTCTTACAGTATAGTAATATTCAATCATTTGTCTTAATTGTGAAAGAAATTGGAAGTCTCTAGGACAATATTTAGATTTATGGTGAATTTTTGAAAAAAATATGTGTTTACGTCTGCGCGTTACGAATTCATGCATTATTTTGTGATAATATTTTCTCTGTGTTGCTTTTATCGTTTTACAATTTTTTATATACCAAAATGATTGCAATTTAGTGTACATTACAACGAAAAAAAAGTAACTTGTTACCTTCAACCGTTTTGCGCACAGCGCGATTTGAATACAATTATATATGAAATTTCGTTTTTGCGCTATCATATATCGCATTATTTATATATGATAATGATAATTTTTTCCATTTCTGATGGTTGCATACTAAACTTCAGGCAATGAAAAAAAAGGAGCCAAAAATGAACTCTTAATCTTCAAAACTAAGCGCGCTATGATTTTTTTGAAAAAATAAAAATATTTTTTATTTGTTTCCGCTCCCGTCGCTCACTCTGAAACGTCTCCGGCACACGGGAGACATTTTTTTTTTTACCGCTTCGGCGTTTAAGGGTTAACACACCTCCGAACTCGTCATATCGCCCCATCTGGGCACACTAATAATATGTGTTGCCTTATACAATTATGCTGGCAGTATTATATGTGTAGAATTAAGTATACTATTAACCATGTAGGTTAAGTTTTATCTAATCATTATTTGCTGTTCATTTCAACAGTCATTCTCAGTGTGATATTACATTTTAAGAGTAATCAAATTTGATTTTTCTTTATTGGAATATAGCAAGTCATTGGTCTTATAGTCACATCGCACTTTATTCTCTAATGTTCTTGATCAGTAATTAAATTGTTTTAAATTCTCTGCCTGTTGAGTAAACCTACATGAATGTTATCATCGGCTGAGCTTTAATCTCGTTCATATCATAAGAGTCCACTCAAGGGATTATGGAAGGCTCAATAATTTATATTTGTCATTTGTTCTTGTTTCTGGCTTGTCTTGTCCATTCCAACCCATCTAGGGTTGAAATGTCCTCTAGCATGTCCGGAATCGAACATCAAGAAAGATTCGCCCTTGCTTGTTCTCATATCTTGTTCTAATAATATTAATTCGTTTCGATGATTAACAGTTGATCTACATTGCTCTTCCTTCCTCACTCGATTGATAGTTCGCTTTATGCTGCTGGTTTGCGGTAGAGCAGCTGCAACAACCACTTAACTGTGCAGCTGCGTTAGAGATGATAATCTCGTGTTGTTCTTGCGTCAGTCTTCAGTCTATCTAAAAACTTCCGTACCTCAACATTTGTCGAATTTCCAGAGTGATTATGTTCACCAGAAGTAGAACTGATCGAGCCATCAACTGTTATAGCGCGGCCTTTGTACTTTTCAGCAAAATGTTGGCATTTCCAATAGACCTTTGACCTAACTTGCTTGTCTTTCACAAATACGAATCCGCACAGTAATAGCATGGCTCTTCCTTTCTCGCTTTGAATAAATTCAGCCATGTCTTTTTGCAAAGGGTGTATCCTCTAAACTAAAAAAATCTTTTTGAGTTTTCTTGGAAATGAACAAAGTATTATGTTTATTTGTTTATAGCTATCTTTTTCGAACAACTGTTATGTTTATCTTTTTCGAACACTTGTTAATTCGAACAATTGTTTATGTCGACAATTACTTTCGAATAATGTTTCGAACAACTTTTTCGAATAATTGTTTTCGATATATATATATATATATATATATATATATATATATATATATATATATATCTATATATACATATATATATATATATATATATATATATATATATATATATATATATATATATATATATATATATATATATATATATATATAATATATATATATATATATATATATATATATATATATATATATATATATATATATATATATATATATATATATATATATAGTATGTGTGTATATATCGAGCTACAATGTCCTTTAATATCTAATTCGCTCTACCTCGGAATTAATATATTTTCATATATGCTTAACCGAAGGGGAATTTTTTCTCGATAATAGATTTGCCTGGACCAGGGCGCGAACCTATGGATCCTTTCAAACCCAGGAACGTCAGTGAAGCTTTTCCTACTACACCACCGCGGTGGTGTAGTAGGAAAAGCTTCACTGACGTTCCTGGGTTTGAAAGGATCCATAGGTTCGCGCCCTGGTCCAGGCAAATCTATTATCGAGAAAAAAATTCCCCTTCGGTTTAAGCATATATGAAAATATATTAATTCCGAGGTAGAGCGAATTAGATATTAAAGGACATTGTAGCTCGATATATGTATATGAATCACGGAAATGTGATATGACTTATATATAGTATATATATATATATATATATATATATATATATATATATATATATATATATATATATATATATATATATATATATATATGTGTGTGTGTGTGTTATAAGGGGGCAAACCCCTTATAAATAAAAAGAATGGTAACGTTGGCTCGAGCGGGGCACTACGGAGATATCGAAGTATCTGGCCCCCCGCCCCTCTCTCTCTCTCTCTCTCTCTCTCTCTCTCTGTCTCTCTCTCTCTCTCTCTCTCTCAACCTCAAAGGAACTCACAAACCATAATTACCTAATGTCGATAAATCGGATCCAGAATTGTCAAAATAGACATTATTTGTAAAGAACAAAATGATTAACTAGGTTAGTCAAATTCTGAAAATTTAGCTTCTAAATACACGAAGAAGACTCCAAATTATGCACCAACATAATAAGATTTATAACTCAAAAATGGAAACTAGAATAAAACTGGGGATTGCACAAAACCTATCCAGATTTCTTTCTCTTCAGCAGCTAAACATCAGTCATAACAAAGATAAACAATTAAAATTTATTAGTATCTCCCCTACAATTAGCACCACTCCGTTAGGTGGATTGTCAGATCCATCTGAGGAAGAACGGATCCCACATAAATAAATTGCAAATAAAATCAAAATCTTGCATAGCTGCTGAATTATATTCACAATCTTGTTCATATTACATTAACAATACTTCTTTCACATATACACACACACGCACGCGCACACACACACACACACACACATATATAATATATATATGTGTGTGGTGTGTGTGTGTGTGTGTGTGTGTGTTTGTAGTGCACACATTAATAAATTCTACATACACACACACTCCATACACACACACACACACACACACACACATATATATCTATATATATATATATATATATATATATATATATATATATATATATATATATATATTATATATATATATATATATATATATATATATAAGTATATATACATATATATAATATATAATACTATTATATTATATATTTATATATATATCATATATATATTATATATTATACATATATATATATATCTATATATCATATATTATATATATATCCATAATATATATATATATATATATATATTAAGTATATATATATATATATATTATATATATATATACACCTTTTGAACCCAAAAATTTTTTCACCTTCGATTTTGTTGAAATTCGTAGCCTAGGAAGGTTTCTGTCTAAAATTTGCACATACCTTACGAGAAGGATCAAATGTAACCCGTTTCCGCCTTATGAAGCCTTTTATAGTGTCCAGATTTCTTGACATTGGGCTTCAATGCACAGATTATGGCAAGATTATCGAAATGTACATTGCATACTTTTGACATCTGAATAATAATGAAACTGAGAAATAACTAATATCATGAGATATCATAGAAGGTTTCACCAATAAAAAATGAAGTCTCACACCCTAAAAATTTTGAGGAAAATAATTGTCATATACTGAGATGTTGCTGTTTATCTGCTGTAAACTTGTTTAGAGATGAATGTACTGTATTTATGATTGTGTAAATCATTACAAATAACCTAATTTCGACTGAGAATGCAAAATCTAGTTTTTCCCTTAAACATTCATGGGTAAATAATACTTGGAGTGTCATTTATATTTTTTTACTGAAATTACTCACATGAAAAATACATCTTCATAACAAGAGTACAAATGCCAAAATGCTCTATTAATGACCAAGTTTTGTTTTAATTAATTGTAAGTGTAAGCCTCAATAGCTGTTGAATTATTGAAGTCTTAACGTAAAGAGAGGACGAGGCATGGAGAATTTAAATAGCTCCATTGTTAAAGTCCAAATTTACCTTTAATTCTCTGATTCACCATCAGAATCATTTATTACAGATCTCTCTCTCAGTTAAGTGCCAAATAAGATTTCAATAGCTCCGCAACTGAGAGAGAGAGAGAGAGAGAGAGAGAGAGAGAGAGAGAGAGAGAGAGAGATCTATAATAAATGATTCTGATGGTGAATCAGAGAATTAAAAAGTAAATTTGGACTTTAACAAAGAAACTATTTAAATTCTTCCTTCATTCTTCTCCTCTCTCTCTCTCTCTCTCTCTCTCTCTCTCTCTCTGCTGTTTAGTTATTGAAGCCTTAATGTAAATACATTATTTTCTTTCCCCTTCTCTCTCTCTCTCTCTCTCTATCTCTCAGCTGTTGAGTGATTGAGGCCTTAATGTAGACATTGTTTGGCATGAGAGAGAGAGAGAGAGAGAGAGAGAGAGAGAGAGAGAGAGATCTGAAATAAATGATTCTGATGGTGAATCAGAGAAATAAAGGTAAATTTGGACTTGAACAAATGAGCTATTTAATTCTCCCCACACCCCCACCTTTCTCTGTCGTTGTTAAATGCCAAATAATGCATTTACGTTAAGGCTTCAATAACTCAACAGCAGAGAGAGAGAGAGAGAGAGAGAGAGAGAGAGAGAGAGAGAGAGAGAGAGGGGGAATGGCGGAAGAATTTGAATAGCTCTATTGTTAAAGCCCAAATTTACCTTTAATTCTCTTATTCACCTTCAGAACCATTTATTACAGATTTTCTTTGTCTCTCTCTCTCTCTCTCTCTCTCTCTCTCTCTCTCTCTCTCTCTCTCTCTCTCAAATAAAACCTAGTCATAAATAAAATTTTTAGGTCTGTTACAGAGCAATTTAACACTTCCACTCTTGTTATGCAGATGTTGTTTATGTAATTATTGGTGAAAAGTTCAAAATGAGTCATTAGCACCATTCTAAGTTAAGCAAAAATGGCAAAATGTTGATTGCAATGAGTTCCCTGCATTAACTAGTAGAGGGAAAATCGTAATATTGCTGAGGCCCAGTGTCCAAAATTCTGCACTTCCCAGCAAAGCATTTCTTCAAATTACAATTCACAGATTAAATGTAATATTATGATCATTTCATCACTACAAATATTTAGAAGAAGAATTTCTAAAGGTATCTGTTAGGTTCTAAGATTAAAATGAAGCTTGCATGAAGAAGCAGTTTACAATATATTTAAATATAAATCAATTTCCAATTAATCGAAGTCCACTGTCAAGAATACTTGACTCATAAACTCCAACCAGAGCTGTCTCCTTGAAACACCTATTAAAAATACATTGTGGGCCTGGTCATACGCACTAATGTGTGAAGAATCTACACTAGGACTTTTAAGCAGCTCTTCTAGTAAATAGGACGTGATAGGTCATGAAATTTACCCATAACTTCAGATGTTTCCAAGAAACAGAACTTCTGGTCACTCGGCGGCTTGTTGACGCCATGTTTTCAAAGGTGAAATGTGTGAATGTCTACAACTTGTATGGTGTGGAGTGCATGATCTCTCATAGAAGATGGGGTATTTATATGCCAAACTACATAGCAGAGAGGATTGTTTATTAAGTGTCCTGTATTCTGGACACTTTACTTAGGGCTGGGTACGAAGGGTATATATATATATATATATATATATATATATATATATATATATATATATATATATATATATATATACACACACACACACACACACACACACACACACACACATATATATATATATATATATATATATATAGCCCTAGGATTTGTAAATTTTAAAAAAATCTAAATTGTCTAAATTGTTCAAACGTTACATTTTGTTACTTTTTAACTTGATGATCAAGGGAAAGAAGTACTGCACAAGGCCTACTGGCAGGAAATATTCCAGATAACGCCGGAGGATAAACAAAATTTCGACAACCAACATGAAACAATAGTCAATGAATTCATTGAACAACACAGACAGAACGAATCCGCATCATGCAGCTGACATTAGCAGACTCAATGAAGACTGCCCTCTAATAAGGAAAATAGTTATGGGAAATCGAAATAATAATTAAAAATTTTAAACACAAGGTACCAGGAAGTGGAATTAACAAGGTCATAATTCAAAATTTCCCAGATATTGCACTTGAAAAGTTAAGAGATATATACAATTGGGCTCTCTCAGTGGGATATTTTCCAATTATATTCAAAAATGCAATAATGATTTTGATACCCAAACCAGGAAAAGATACGTGTCAGGTCGATAATTATAGATCAATATCATTACTAGAAATATTTGAAAAATAATTAACAACAGATAGGTGTTGTTCCTAGAAGGTGATCAGCTACACAATAATAATCAATATGGATTTAGAAAAGGACGAGGAAATCAGATTGCAATAGCAACACTATATGAGAGCATTGCACTATCACAAAGAAGAAGGTACCTATGCAACCTAGTATGGAGAGATATAACCAAAGGCATTTGACAAAGTATGGATACAAGGACTTCAATATAAAATCTTACATCAACCTTCCAGGCATTTTTGAGAAAATACTATGCAACTTCATCAAATGTCGAGCAACAGCAATCAAGTCACAAATTTACATGGGGAATCCATTCCAGTTACTAAGTGGAGTCCAACAAGGATTCTGTACTCAGTCCAACATTATTCATATTATATACATCTGATGTGACTCCACGACCAGAGTACTGTTCTGATGTCTGCTTTGCAGATGATATAACTCAAATAGTTATACACCCAGAAAAATGTACAAGGAGAAGGGACCCAACTAAGAAAAGACAAGTAGCACAAAAAACAATGAACCAAATTGAAAGAATAAATCAATTTGAAAAGAAGTGGAAGATAAAGACAAATAAACCTAAATTCCAACTAGTATCGATATCTGCATACAAACCTGCACAAATATTGTTAGACCAACAATCAATGAATTTTACTAAAAGCACAAGAATACTAGGAATGCAAATCGGACAAAGAGGAATGTCAAGACATTTGAGAGAAAGGCTAAGAATAGCAAGACCACAAAATACAAACCTAAAAAGGTTTAGGAATATGAACATATATATCAAAATCCATTTCGACAAAAGCCTAATCAGACCAACAATGGAATATCCACCAATACCCAAGTGTTTAACATCGACTTCCAATATAAGTGCATTACAAAAATTCCAAAATAAGATACTAAGGTTTGCAGTGAGAAACAATCAAGATGGTGACGATCTGCATATAGAACAAATACACAAAAAATACAAACTAGAACAGTATATGGAGAAAACTAGTTCAGTACAATAGTGAATTAGCAGAAGAATCGGAAGCAGAAGAGAGAAACCATCCAAACAACACAGAACGACAGATGGTGGAGAAGAGTATCTTCATATATTCATCGCAATGATCCTCAAACCTATGTAGATATAATGCAAAATCATTATGATAATTAAAATTAAGGTTAGAATTAGAAAATTGGAACTTTATCAAATATGATTATACTATTAGGAAATAAAATTCAAAATATGTAATCTGTACAATTCACCATGTTTATATAAAGTAAAATCATTCTTATATTATGCTAATATTAGTTAGAAAATTGTACCCTTACCCAAATATAATTGTGGATAAACTACACTTTACATTACTCTTACAACTGCCCTTACTCTTCTTTCACCCTTCATACCTATCAGCAAAAAAAAAAAAAAAAAAAAAAAAAAAAAAGAAAAAAAAAAAAAAAAAAAAAAAACTTGATAACACCTTTCGATGAATAAATATTTGTGCAAATGTTATACGAATAAAATCTATAAAAAACAATTTTTTTCCGAGTCTAATATAAAACTTAAGTATATAACAAATCCTTCTGAAAAGTAAGAAAATACTTCAAGCTTAGTGCATATCCTGGAAAACTATGAATAATGTCTTTAGATCTCAATGACTTTCAAATGAATTTGAGAAAAATACACAGTTCCTTTAAAATGATTTAAAGCTATAGATGATGCTGTCTATGATCATTATTCTAGTAGCTAAAATAAATTTCATTACTTTCGCGCTTACATACATACATACATATCCTATATATATATATATATATATATATATAATATATATATATATATATATATATATATAGATACATATATATACATATAATATATATATATATATATATAATATATTTATATTTATTATATATTCTAGATATATATAATTTATTCTATATATAATAATATATTAGATATATAATATATATCTATAGATATTATATATATATATATATCTATATAATATATATCTATATATATAATATATATATATATATTATATATATATATATAATATTATATATATCATATATATAGATATTACTATATATATATATATATAGATATTATTACCATATATATCATACTTACTTCTATATATATATACATCTCTATATAAAACACTTTTTTTTCCGATTCTAATTATAAAACTTAAGTATTAAAAAATCCTTCGAAAGTAAGAAAATACTTCAAGCTTAGTGCATATCCTGGAAACTATGAATACTGTTCTTTTAGATTTCTCAATGACTTTCAATGAATTTGCGAAAAATACACAGTTTTCCTTTAAAATGCTTTAAAGCTATAGATATGCTGTCTATGATCATTATTCTAGATCTAAATATTTGCATTACTTTCGAGGGGGCGCATTCACATAACATACATTATTATTTATATATATTATATATATATATATATATAAATAAATATATAATATATACTATTATATATACATATATATACATATATATATATATATATATATATATATACATATATATACTAGGATAATATATATTTATATATATATATAGATATATATATATATCTAATATATATATATATACATTATAAATATATATATCTATAATATATATTATATTTATATATATATATATTATATATATATTAATTATATATATATATATATTATATATATATATATATATATATATATATAATCTATATATATATATATATATATAGATATAGATATATATAATATAGTATATATATATATATATATAATATATATTATTATATAAATATAGATATATAATATATATAGAAAATATAAATATAAATATAATATATAATTTCAAATAATTAGAAAAATATATTAAAATATTTAAAGATATATATCATAGATATATGAGGAATATATATATATATATATATAAGATATATATTTATATATATATATATAGATTATATATATATATATATCATATATATATATATATATATATATATATATATATATAAATATATATATATAATAATTATATTTATATATAAAATATATATATATATATAATATATAATATATTATATATATATAAGTATATACGAATCTTCAGAGGGTGTCCATGATACTAGTTGTAAAAGGATGAAGTTCTTACGTTGGATCAACTCGAAGGTTGCTGAGGGTTCGATATTGCAGTCATTTAGGTTTTAGTTTCCGAACAGGACAAAGAATAAAAAAACAACCTGAATTTTCTAATATCAGGAACCATGCTTTTAATTGCAAAATTTAGCTTCAGAAAGAACAGTTCACAATAATAGATCATGTCAAACATCCTGATCACTTAACTTACCCTCGAGTCTTTATATATTAAGAAACTTGTTCCTTCGTTAAATGGTAATAATTCTTCAACCACTCTATACCTGGCATAGTTTACGTCGTCACCTGCATTTGACGACAGGTCATTCCATCTTCTCTCCTCATGGACGGTTAGTGTTTTGGGTGTTCTCTCTCTTTTTACTGTTTTTACTTTGTACTTTTCTTTTTTTTTTTGGTTAATTTTAAGACTATTTTAATTCATGTGAGTTCTGTTTGTGTTTTATGGCTTTATATGTTATATATATATATATATATATATATATATATATATATATATATATATAGATGCATAAAATGTTATATAGACTGTAAACGTAGAATATAAACATAGGGTTGGCCATTACGCTGCTCTTATGAAACTTCTTGTCATCAGTGCTTTTGTGTGTGCAAGATTTCAGAAGTAAGATTTGAAGTAAAAAACTTTAATAGTAAAATGGTAAATTCAGATATATTCACAAAATTTAATGTCTTTATCACTAATAAGCCCACGTAATTCCAAAATATAGAACTAAAAGAAAATTCCTTCTCATCTTATAAGGCTTAAATGATTATTGTATGAAATTGTTGTCCAGTTCAAATTCAATAGTATTTTGGACAAATAAATGTCCCACGTTCCTAGAAATGTAGGAGTCCATGACATTCAAAATCAGTCGATTGCTCTCCCTTTAGTTTAGGGAGCCAGAGAAAACTTTTTATCTTTGAATTCTGGTTTGAAAGTTAGCAAATTATGGCGTGACAAGACAATTTTCATGATACCCTGCACGTCCCCGAGTAACAGGAACATGATTTTTTCCAAGACCAGCCTCTCTCACCACAGTATTGTTATTATAAATCATAGCCGAGTCAGCTGCATTTATTTTATGGTACAAGAGCACGCCATCATTTAAAACTTCTCCATATTCATAAATTCGTCTACTGTTGTGTATTTCATTCAACGAGTTTGAAGATGCAGAGAGCGAAAGACTACATCTATGAAAAAAAAACCCTTTTCAATTATATAATATAGGGGAGTATAAACGGGCTATCAAAATTAGAGTGTATATGTTTTCTTGTTGTAAGTCTGCTTCCCCCTTCAACTGAGATAGCTCAAATGTTCATTTCAGAGTTGAGTATGACAGTTATTCTTGTTAGATTACATAAAGAATGCTGTCGGGTTTTAATATTTCGTAAGGAATAGATTATAAAGTAGTTAACCGAACGTTGTCTAAAAAGTCTACGTTTTGCTAGACACTGAAGTTTCAAAGGAATATTAGATGTGTTTTTGAAATTTTGAACAAAATAGGAAATACCCCGAAATATACCATTGAATAATGCACAAACGTTAAGCAATTTTCAACACACATCATATCAAAGGTAAAAATTTCCTTTTTTCTTGTCCGACAAAGGATTCATGATCTGAAACTCTGCGAATGAATACAGCAAGAATTTAGAGCTCTTTTTCGGCGTTTTCTATCTTTCAGGCTGCCTGTCTGTCAATGCGATATTCCTAGAATGGTAGAAAGAACTGACAGATGAAAAATGAAGAAAAAAAAAACTACAATAAATAGAGGTGAAATTGGATGGAAATAACTGGCAGTCAGAAAGATGTATACACTCCATAATATAGCATAGTTGAAACTAATTTTTGAAGATATGTTACCGAACTATAAATTTTTAGTAGGCATCATTAAAATAAAGTGAATTGAATTTCATTTACGCCCACAAGGAATGATAAAATTAAGAAAATTCAGCTGAAAAGCCAAAAAATGTAATGAACTCTTACCATTCTTTTTTTAAATGATTCTCGAAACTGGATTTTAAGGCTCGGATATTTTACTTTCCAAGTGATGTATAGCGCGTAAGTCATCATTATTTTGTTAGATTTTATTCCAAGTTTTTATTCCAAATGTTCCTCTTAAACCCGCTTAACATGCGTCCACGATATCGGATTTAATTCCTTGAAACTTACTTTCATTAGTAAACAAAATGAGAAATTGTCATTTCTCTAGCTCTGCCGAGATTTATATAGAGACCACTTTCGTTGACAACTAGAATCCATGGAAACCAAGAGATTGCCTTCTCTTGGCAGGTCGAGTCGATCCTTTAAAACAATAAAGCAGCAGACATTATATAAGGGAAACCTAATCCTTTACTTTTGTGTCGAACTCATAAATCCAATGTTTATTGCTTTAGGTTAATACAATAAATACATTTTAGGAAATACAAATAAATAATCTGTGATGGCAGGAAAGTGCATTATCAACCAATGAAAACTTGCAGAAAAGGAATTTAGATTTTTTAAAAATACAAACTCACGCAGGAATGACAGAGATTCTGTTGCGTTAGCACCACTTTCTCGTAAATCTGGGGAAAAAAAAGTTTATTCTCAGTAAGGGAAAATTTTTGTCTTCAGAGTTTTCGTTTATTCTTCAAAATATAGCAATTTTTTTTTTCTACTTGATCAAATATTCTCTGTTATGTTTCTCATTTTTAAGTTCTGTATGCAGTTCACAACAACATCATAACGCCACATATTTCAATAAAATAGCTCACAAAATTTACGCAACTGATTGTATAACCGGAATTCTTGCAAAATATACGTACTAATACAAATAATGTAAAAAAGTTGAATGACTTGAATATATTCAGAAGGGAGCACAGCAGTGGGTAAACACTCAAGTGCAAGAAATTTCTGCTTTTCCAACCCTTCGTCAGTGTTTGGCTTTATTTTGGGGCATCTCTTTCCCTTCCTACTAAACATACTTGATTAGCCAACCCATAATCCAAACTTGGGTGCCCCTCTCCCACGCCTCGAGCTCTGTATTTACTCACGCCTATGCAGATCCTTTATTCCAACATTCGAGGACTAGAAAATAGATGATTAGAGTCGTACCATCTTATATGGAATGAAAAAATATCTTAAGAGTTTATGTCACCTTAAAAAAGTGCTGTGCTAATGCATAGTTTTCAATTCTTGTTCGACGTTCGGTTTAATATTGTGTCTGCTAGTTCCTATCTACACAAATTGTGTGCTACTCCTTAGATATAAATTCATCGACTCGTCTTTGAAATTTAGGTCCTACATTTTCTTCCCACATTCTTTTCTGCAATGTCATTCTCATGTTTAAAGTGATACTTATTTTTTCTATGGCGAATGAAAAGAAAATAATTGAGCTTCACGAACATATACTTTCTTCCTCTATAGGTTCTTTACTTCTCAGAGGTAAAATAATCCCATTCTTTCATTACCCATGGAAGGAACAGTTTTTATTTATTTATTTTTTTTAAGGAGGTCACGCAACTCTTATTAGGTGGTATATGGTATGTTTTCTATAGACCCTGATTTTATGATTTTGTAACCTTTGTAAGACATCCCTATTGCGTTAACCCTTTCCTAATATAAGTTTAAATTTTTTTTTTAAATTCTTAAGGCAATCTGACTGGGAATATTTCATTTATCGTCATTTTGGCTTTAATTTCACACCAATAAGTAGTTTTAGAGGAAT
>NC_061100.1:53225536-53228036 GCF_015104395.2 Macrobrachium nipponense
ATTCCTCTAAAACTACTTATTGATGTGAAATTAAAGCCAAAATGACGATAAATGAAATATTCCCATTCAGATTGCCTTAAGAATTAAAAAAAATTTTTTTTAACTTATATTAGGAAAGGGTTAACGCAATAGGGATGTCTTACAAACGGTTACAAAATTATAAAATCATGGTCTATAGAAAAATACCATATACCAACCTAATAAGAGTTGCGTGACCTCCTTAAAAAATAAAATAAAAAAATAAAACTGTTCCTTCCATGGGTAATGAAAGAATGGGATTATTTTACCTCTGAGAAGTAAAGAACCTATAGAGGAAGAAAGTATATGTTCGTGAAGCTCAATTATTTTCTTTTCATTCGCCATAGAAAAAATAAGTATCACTTTAAACATGAGAATGACATTGCAGAAAAGAATGTGGGAAGAAAATGTAGGACCTAAATTTCAAAGACGAACAGTCGATGAATTTATATCTAAGGAGTAGCACACAATTTGTGTAGATAGGAAATGAGCAGGCAACAATAATTTAAACCGAACGTCGAACAGAATTGAAAACTATGCATTAGCACAGCACTTTTTTTAAGGTGACATAAACTCTTAAGATATTTTTTCATTCCATATAAGATGGTACGACTCTAATCATCTATTTTCTAGTCCTCGAATGTTGGAATAAAGGATCTGCATAGGCGTGAGTAAATACAGAGCTCGAGGCGTGGGAGAGGGGCACCCAAGTTTGGATTATGGGTTCGCTAATCAGGTATGTTTAGTAGGAAGGGAAGCAGATGCCCCAAATAAAGCCAAACACTGACGAAGGGTTGGAAAAGCAGAAATTTCTTGCACTTGAGTGTTTACCATACTGCTGTGTCTCTCCTTCTGAATATATTCCAAGTCATTCAACATTTTTACATTATTTGTATTAGTACGTATATTTTGCAAGAATTCCGGTTATACAATCAGTTGCGTAAATTTTGTGAGCTATTTTATTGAAATATGTGGCGTTAAGATGTTTTTGTGAACTGCATACAGAACTTAAAAATGAGAAAGAAACATAACAGAACGAATATTTGATCAAGTAGAAAAAAATTGCTATATTTTGAAGAAGACAAAAATTTTCCCTTACTGAGAATAAACTTTTTTTCCCAGATTTACGAGAAAGTGGTGCTAACGCAACAGAATCTTGTCATTCCTGCGTGAGTTCGTATTTTTAAAAATCTAAATTCCTTTTCTGCAAGTTTTCATTGGTTGATAATGCACTTTCCTGCCATCACAGATTATTTATTTATTTATTTATTTGTATTTCCTAAAATGTATTTATTGTATTAACCTAAAGCAATAAACATTGGATTTATGAGTTCGACATAAAGTAAAGGATTAGGTTTCCCTTATAATTAATGTCTGCTGCTTTATTGTTTTAAAGGATCGACTCGACCTGCCAAGAGAAGGCAATCTCTTGGTTTCCATGGATTCTAGTTGTCAACGAAAGTGGTCTCTATATAAATCTCGGCAGAGCTAGAGAAATGACAATTTCTCATTTTGTTTACTAATGAAAGTAAGTTTCAAGGAATTAAATCCGATATCGTGGACGCATGTTAAGCGGGTTAAGAGGAACATTTGGAATAAAAAACTTGGAATAAAATCTACAAAATAATGATGACTTACAGGCGCTATACATCACTTGGAAAGTAAAATATCCGAGCCTTAAATCCAGTTTCGAGAATCATTTAAAAAAAGAATGGTAAGAGTTCATTACATTTTTTGGCTTTTCAGCTGAATTTTCTTAATTTTATCATTCCTTGTGGGCGTAAATGAAATTCAATTCACTTTATTTTAATGATGCCTACTAAAAATTTATAGTTCGGTAACATATCTTCAAAAATTAGTTTCAACTATGCTATATTATGGAGTGTATACATCTTTTTGACTGCCAGTTATTCCATCCAATTTCACCTTTATTTATTGTAGTTTTTTTTTTTGGGTTTTTCATTCATTTTTTCATCTGTCACTTGGTTCTACCATTTAGGAATATCGCATTGACAGACAGGCAGCCTGAAAAAGGAATAGAAAACGCCGTAAAAAGAGCTCTAAATTCTTGCTGTATTCATTCGCAGAGTTTCAGATCATGAATCCTTTGTCGGACAAGAAAAAAGGAAATTTTTACCTTTGATATGATGTGTGTAGAAAATTGCTTAACGTTTGTGCATTATTCAATGATACATTTCGGGGTATTTCCTATTTTGTTCAAAATTTCAAAAACACACTAATATTCCTTTGAAACTTCAGTGTCTAGCAAAAGTAGACTTTTTAGACAACGTTCGGTTAATTACTTTATAATCTATTCCTTACGAAATATTAAAACCCGACAGCATTCTTTATGTAATCTAACAAGAATAACTGTCATACTCAACTCTGAAATGAACTTTGAGCTATCTCAGTTGAAGGGGGAAGCAGACTTACAACAGAAAACATATACACTCTAAATTTTGATAGCCGTTATACACCCCTA